>NC_046157.1:14345950-14580950 GCF_011064425.1 Rattus rattus
TGTACTTAAGTGTTAGTGCACAAGACACCTCAAATGTCTCGCGTGGAAAACTATCTTATATTTACTTCATCACCCCCCAAAAAATTAAATCAAAAGAACTGATGGCAACAGAGGCCTCCAACTGCTCCCTGTTGCTTGAAGAAATATAAAAATATGTTGACTGGACATTCAAGGTTCGCATACACACCCTCTTCTAATATTGGCATCCTGTCCTATAGTTGAACCATACGGTCTAAACCACGCTGTCTGGCGTTGTCCTGTCACCACGGCAGGCCTTTGTTCACCTCCTTGTGTGCAGTGGTTTCCATCCAGTCCTCTAACAGGACTTTTAATTCACTTCTGTCCCCTACTCAATATGTGTGACATAAGCAAGGACCAGAAAAAGACTCAAGGGAGAGGCTGGTGACCAGGGGTGGCAGACATCCGAGAGTTAACCTTCAGCATACACTGCAGCTGACAGCACAGAGCAGAGGGTGTGTCCATAGCTGTATCGTCAGTAAGAGTCTCATATTAACACATAGTTTAATAAGCTCTTGCCCTCATTCCATAATTCCATTAATACTCATTCAGCATTGAATTAGGTGCCAGGCAATAGTCTTAAGTATCAGGATACAGCTGAAAACATTATAAACCACTTAAAGCATGTGTGCATATAGATATGCATGTGTGTGTGTGTGTGTATGTGTGTGTGTGTTTAGGTTTTAACTGCATGAAACAGAGTGTATTTTGATCCGTTGTCTTGCATAGACTCTCACGGCTGAAAAGACCCTAAAAGATTCCGTTTCTACTCCATCTTTTCAAAAGTCCTGGGGTCAGAAAATTCATTTCGCAGATCACACGCACACATACAACCAGAGGTAAAACAAGGTCAGATGCCTATAGCCTGCCTATTCCTTCTGCCTCGCTAAAGAGAACAGCGTCTATCCATTACAGTGGTGAGTGGCCTGGGACTAAGGATGAAAGACGCATACCTTGTCAAAGCAGACAAGGTTTAATTGTCCACACACATTGATCCTCTGGGGGCTAATGCAGAATATGCCCTTCTTTTTCAGCCTCCTCTGGGCATAGATGATGCCTGTGGTCAGGGCGGCAGGGAGGGCAGGAGGGACTGCAATGGTGATAACATCCAGGGCTTTTCTCACCACCTCCTCGGGGGGTTCCTGGAAAAGAAGAGTGTTCAGTCATTAGAATTAAATCAGCAATGAGCGGCTTTTTGCCTGTGACCTCCCCTGCTCTGTTTATTCTGAGAAACAGCATCAACAGGTCAAAGGATTTGACCACCGCTGCCCTCCATATCTTTTCTCCAAAGTACAAGGAGAGCACCCGTAACTCTTCTGCCCTGACCACTGCTGCACCAACTCACTGTGGCTTTGCCAACGCTAGGCATCTGGTTTCATTTGGAGATCTTCATCTGATAGCTACAAAATGCTACTTTTAAGAAATATTTCGCTGTTCAGACTAAATGTGGAAGTAGCAGAAAGCATGGGAAAATGTGCAAGAATAGAATCATGTTGGCCTGTCAGTAAACAAACTGTTCCCCCTCTGTCCCACAAGATCTGATGGCTAGCCCAGAACTGAGCAACCAATTGCTCATATGTGGATCTGGGTGCCTGTAAGCAGGCTTTGGTGTTTTGGTTTGTTTGAAGATTTTTGGAAAGCACGTCCTTGAATAAGGGCAACATATAGAAATAAGGTCAACATATAGCAATAAAATATGCAGTGGGTATGCATGGGCATGTGCACCCATGCCTGTACACGTGTGTGTGTGTGTGTGTGTGTGTGTGTGTGTGTGTGTGTGTGTGTGTGTGTGTGTGTGTGTGTGTAAGAATATAAAGGCAGCTTACCCCACTGAGCACATAGACACACAGAGTATAGATCATGCCAATGGTGGCCGTCCCTACAAGACAAAGAAGGAATCTGATGGCATCCCTGTAGAGCTTGAAGTTCATGGGCTTGGGGTACAGGATAGATCTCACGAGGTCCCCCTTTGCAGTGTTGAATCCTGAAATGACAGACAGATGTCCCACGTTTTCAGGATAATAAACGTGACTGCGGGTAATCTAAACATCTACATCACCTTGGTTTTCTCTAGAGCAATATCTCTCAACCTGTGGGTAACAATCCCTATTGGAAAACCTCCGTCTCCGAAAGTATTGACATTACAATTCTTCACAGTAGCAAAGTAGTAAGGGCACCAGTGGAAGGGGGAGCCCTTGGTCCTGCCAAGACTGAACCCCAGTGAACGGGATTGTTGGGGGGAGGGCGGTAATGGGGGGAGGATGGGGAGGGGAACACCTATAGAGAAGGGGAGGGGGGGTTAGGGGGATGTTGGCCTGGAAACGGGGAAAAGGAATAACAATTGAAATGTAACTAATACCTAATTTAATAAAGATGGAGAAAGAAATATTCTGGTCTAAAAGAACTAGAGATGTAGCTGAGTGTAAAACGCTTGCATACAATAGCCAAAGTACTTGGTTCAAACCTCAGTACTAAAATAATGTATTGAATTTGATGTTTAAAAGAATGTTAAAATTGCTTTCAAATGTCCTCTTAGTTTGCATTTATTGGAATGTTTCATACCAACTAATTGGGTAAAATATTTGCATTTTAATTTTTTCATGAAGTTAAAAAATATTTATTTCTATTTAAAAAAAACAGTAGCAAAACTATAGTTATAGCAAATGCTGGCGAGGATGCGGAGAAAGAGGAACACTCCTCCATTGTTGGTGGGGTTGCAGACTGGTACAACCATTCTGGAAATCAGTCTGGAGGTTTCTCAGAAAATTGGACATTGAACTGCCTGAGGATCCAGCTATACCTCTCTTGGGCATATACCCAAAAGATGCCCCAACATATAAAAAAGACACGTGCTACACTATGTTCATCGCAGCCTTATTTATAATAGCCAGAAGCTGGAAAGAACCCAGATGCCCTTCAACAGAGGAATGGATACAGAAAATGTGGTACATCTACACAATGGAATATTACTCAGCTATCAAAAACAACGACTTTATGAAATTCGTAGGCAAATGGTTGGAACTGGAAAATATCATTCTGAGTGAGCTAACCCAATCACAGAAAGACATACATGGTATGCACTCACTGATAAGTGGCTATTAGCCCAAATGCTTGAATTACCCTAGTGGCCTAGAACAAATGAAACTCAAGACGGATGATCAAAATGTGAATGCTTCACTCCTTCTTTAAAAGGGGAACAAGAATACCCTTGGCAGGGAAGAGAGAGGCAAAGATTAAAACAGAGACTGAAGGAACACCCATTCAGAGCCTGCCCCACATGTGGCCCATACATATAGAGCCACCCAATTAGACAAGATGGATGAAGCAAAGAAGTGCAGACCGACAGGAGCTGGATGTAGATCGAACCTGAGAGACACAGCCAGAATACAGCAAATACAGAGGCGAATGCCAGCAGGAAACCACTGAACTGAGAACGGGACCCCCGTTGAAGGAATCAGAGAATGAACTGGAAGAGCTTGAAGGGGCTTGAGACTCCATATGTACAACAATGCCAAGCAACCAGAGCTTCCAGGGACTAAGCCACTACCTAAAGACTATACATGGACTGACCCTGGACTCTGACCTCATAGGTAGCAATGAATATCCTAGTAAGAGCACCAGTGGAAGGAGAAGCCCTGGGTCCTGCTAAGACTGAACCCCCAGTGAACTAGACTGTCGGGGAGGCGGCAATGGGGGAGGGTGGGGAGGGAACACCCATAAGGAAGGGGGGGAGGAAGGGGATGTTTGCCAAATGTACATAAGAAATACTCAAGTTAATAAAAAAAAAAAAAAAAAAAAGTCACCGTAGGGATTTTTAGAGGTGACCAGCAGAATGTCATATGTTACTGGTATCCGTCTTTACCTGAACCCTAGCAAGTCAAGCAGAAAAACAACCATGCTTGCCAAGTTCCCTTAATTTCCCAGAGTGGAACAATGTCTGCTCAAGGAGTCTCTGTTGGTGTCCTAGAATGACTCAAGGCCTTCCTCCCTTGAGCAGCCACAGAAAAGCATGGGGGAGGGGAGCCATATTCCAGAATCTTGCTAGCCCATCACGGGCCTCATTATATAAACAGTAATGAAATAGCTAGGGTTGATAAGTAATTAAACTTGCAGTAAGTATCCAAGCTCACACTTTTATATATGTACACATATATCCAAAATACATTTAACTCCTTTCCCCAGTCTATTACAAGGAAAACAAGATTGTAACAAGGGCATTTCATTGTTCTAGACAGCAAACGTTCATTGTTTTAGGTGTTGTGGTGGTGGTTGTTTTGTTTTGTTGTTTTTTAGTGTCACACAAGGCACACAAACCTATTATGTTTGGGGGGAAAAAAAGCATTTTTAGATCAAAACAGAGCAGGGACTTGCAAGATGAATAATGCATACAAGTAAGGCACCCACCTCTGTTTTGTTGTGATTTATCAGCATGCAAGGGATAGGACAAAAAATAAAGGAAAAACTATTCAATTGTTAAAAAAAAAAAAAAAAACTATAGTTATGAAGTAGCAACGAAAATAATTTTATGGTTGGGGGTCACCGCAGTGTGAAGAACTGTATTAAATGGCCGTAGCACAAGAAAGGTTGAGAACAGCCGCTCTGAAGAATCTAAACCTAACGTTTAAACCCAAACACAACGTTAGATAACTAGAGCAACGCATCAGGCTGGACTGGACTAGCATTACCTTCCGCAGAGCCTGGTTCTCTCCCTGGCTTTCTTCCCAGGGAAAAAAAAAAAAAAAAAAAAAAAGATGTGACCCTGTGAAGGTGCTCACACAACATGTACCCTTTGCTTGAGTTAAAATGAAGTGGCCCAGCAAAAACTGATGCACTCTTTTTTCCAATAGCTTTTGCTGCTAAATGTTTAGTTTCTCACTTCCTACGAGGAATGAACTTGAGATTCTGGTTAGAAATGCTGAATTTCTGGCCCAGCTTTCTCAGGTATTAACGAATCATTCCTCAACTGTCCACTCGGCTTGTGCAGTTTCAGACTCTTTGTGTATACAATGGAGGGGGTCAGGCGAGAAGCATCTTAACTGCTGGCTGGATCTTCAGACAGAGTTTATAAACTGCAGAGCACACAAACAGTGGTTATTGCGATCTGTTCCACTATTTTTACTAAGACGCATAGGCCCCCCCTTCGATCAGCAAGTCAACGTTTAGATTACACAGACTTACAGATATTTGTTGTGCTGCCCAACGGGGGATCCTGACCTAATACATTTAAGGTCCTAGACACTCTCATTGGGAAGGCATCTTTACAAACAGCCTATAGAGAAGCTGCTCACCCGTCTGCAGGACCACTGCTCTCACAGTCCCAGAGCCGGCTGCCTTGGCCTGGATGACCTCTGTACCACAGAAGAGAATGTGCCGCCTAGGATCTGCTTCAGACTGCATCTTCCAGGGTGCAGAGCTGGCCGTCTGGGATAGCGGGGTTTTGGTGACAGGAATGCTTTCTCCTGTAGGAAAATGCATGTATCTTACTTCGTGGGATGGAGTGCCTTCCCCATGTAAATCACTACTACACTCTCGTGTGCCACAGCACTTCATCAGGAGCCTACTATGAAGCAAAGCAGACTGAGCATTGGGGACACAAGACAAGAAAAGGTACTAGTTGTTGAGAGTTCTGTAATTTAGAAGAGGAGAGCAACATGTAACCAAATATTTAAAATATCATTATAAATACTGTATTATTTTAGGTTAAACATAGGCATTCAAATAAGTTGGGGAAAGACATTTACAGAAGAGCAAGCTGTGTAGTCGAAGAGTGTGGGATGTAGGGAGAGCGAAGACATAAGGCCTAGGCAGATGCTCAACCACAGAGAACCCAAGAGTGACGAGGTTAGGTATAATTTTTTTCTGTAGGCCCTGGTATCAGGTGTTGGGGAGACAGGTAGCTGCTTTAGTTTCTAGTGTAATATTACAATGATTTCTAAGACAGAATTCTCTGCCCAGGATACGAGGAAGGAGTTAAAGTCTCATGAAGGTGGTAGGTGACCTGGGAAGTGATCACAAACGTCACAGCTGAAGGGGATGGGACCGGAAGTACAGCAGATTGAGTGGAAATAGAGAGGAAACTCAAGGAATAGGAAGGTTAAGATGCTACAAAAACCGAGGGAATTTTGTATCAGCAGAGTAGAGGAGAGAACCAAAACAGCTTCACGGTCCCTAGCTTGGAGCCTGAGGAAAGGACAAGCAACAGTAATGAAAGTAAGGATTCTAAGAGGATCAGAAACTGCCTTCGGGTTATTGTGGACTGGAGCTCACCGTGGAAGAATGGTGTGGAAAGGCCTTGTGCACGGTGGATAGTTATTTGGACCTGGTGATCATATGAGGCCTTCATTAGGCACATTTAGTCAGAGATCACAAGCTCGTGCATGGCAATTAAAGCTGGAGAAAGAGGGGCTGGGGTGAGGTGGGAGGAAACAGACACATAGATTACTTAAGAATCAAGCAAAGGGTAAAAGAAGAAAGAGATAGGAACATAGCCCTGAACGGTGCCAGCACTTAGGGAGTCAGAGGAAGAGAAGGTGAAGAATGAATTCAATGGACTGGGTGAGTGTTCAAAGCACCCAGAGAGAACGGGGTGTTAGAAAGTCAAGACAAGGAGAGTTCTGGGGAAAGACGGTCAAATAGCCAAAAGACAGAACCATCAACAAGATGAAACTCGGTGCACACGTGCTTGTGACTGTAGCAGCTGTGCCCGTGTGGTGGGAGGAACACATTGCAGTGAAGTTAGTTCTCCTTCAAGGTAACGCTCAAGCTGTGGCAGCAACCAGGGACAGTTCTGAGGAAGATGGCCTCATAGCCTCCAACTGGTCTTTGCAAGACAGGTAATTAAAAAAAGTCAGCATCGGGGCTACAATCATTATGAAAACTGGTCTGGGCATTGGCAAATTCCCAGAGTTGATGGGCTTTTATGAATCTGTAGATTTTTTTAAGGAAAATAAACCTGGTCTGCCACGATTGCCACCCACTTTATCTGTAAGCTTATATTGGAGGGAGATGGCCATTCTTGTCTCTGTTCATGCTGCTCGGGAGAAAGGACTTTAATAGGAACACAATACCTCACTGTACTTCTACTGGTCTCAATTTCATCCCTAAAAAAGGCATCCTCGTCTTACTGAAATCTCATTGCTATGCTTCACAAGCTTGACTGAGTCACTTCTCCTCTCTGTATCTTAGTCACAAAAACCGTGATCTAGAATGGCCTCCAAGGTCCACCCCTCAGATCAGTGTTAAAACAATAAATGAAGTCAGCCCAAAACATCCATGTATCTTCTGGAACTGGCAGATTTGTTCAAGGTTGCATTGTGGCTTTTTTAATATTTTCAGCCTAGGCTATGGAGCTTTGGCCTTGCGAATTGCAGGATGTCATTGATGGCTGTCAGACCCTCTGAGTTTATAAGGGGCATTTTATTCAAGTATGTTAAGATATAATTTTGAAAGATCTAGTGATCCCCACAATCTTTTAAATAATTTCAAGAAGAAAATGCGACACACTCAGTGGGGTCCTGAACGCACTGACTTGAGCATACAGGGAAGGGTTTTGAACTGAACTCTCAGATTCAACCACAGCAAGACTAAGCAAGGTTTGCAGAAGCAAGAAGGTCACATAGCAGCCCTGTATTGTCATCTGGGTAGAAGAGCCAGTCAGGATGGTGGAAACATATGTTCTGAGCCAGCCCAGCAGAGGCTACAAACATGGAGTTCCAGCCATACCTGTCAGCATGCCTTCATCTACCACACAGCTGCCATCAATCAGAACGGCATCACAGGGCATTTGCACTCTGCTCCCTGTCAGGATTAATAAATCTCCGGGCACCAGGAGGCGGGATTCCAGGTCTTGGGCTCCAGCTGCAAGTACGAGCAGACAGTCAGGTTCCGTTCCCATAAAAGCAGTCCCTCTGCTCTGTGTTAGAGATTCCTAGAGACGCTGGTGAAGAGTGCGGAAAGAGAGGCCAGCCCTCCACACTGCTTCTGACTTTAAAGACAAAAAGAAGGAAGGAAACGAACTGCATGAAATAAGGTCCCCAGAGTAGCAATGATGGATAAGCCAAGAAAAAATAATGACAAATTCAGAAAAACAGATTTGATGTGTACAGACAAAAGACTGGTATTTTTCACATAGAAAGATATCAACGAAGTTATATACAGCAACAGTGTAATAAATTGCTAGTTACTAAATACGCACATACACACACACACACACGCACACGCACACACGAGTGGCGTGTTAAATATTTGAAAAGCTGCTTGCTTTTACTCATTTCTTCCTTCTTTCCTTGCTTCCTTCTTGGTACCCCATCTGGGTGGCCTAACTTCTTTCTTCCCTTATTCAGACTCAAAGAAGTCATGGGTTTGAGTATATGGACAGCCGTGAGGGACAGGTTTGTCAACTTCACACAATCTGAAATCATCTAGGAAGAAGGTCTCTATAAGGGACCGTCTATTAAGTTACCCTGTGGGAATCTCTGTGAGGGGTAGTCTCAAATGAGTCAATTGAAGCGAGAAGACCCATTCTGGTGGTTGGAATGAAATAGCCCCCCATATTCTCAAGCACTTCTGGCCTTGTTTGAGAGGCTTAGGGAGTGTGGCCTTGTTGGAGGAAGTATGTCATTGGGAGCGGTTTTGAGAGCTTAACAACTTGGAGCCACCTTGAGGTGACTCTCTCTGCTTTCCATTAAAGCAGTTAAAGACATGAGTTCTCAGCTGTTTCCGCCACCATGTCTGCCTCTTTGTTGCCATAGATGCTTAACCCAATGGAACTGTAAGCCCAAATAAACTCTCCTTCCTTCTCTGAGTTGCCTCGGTCATGGTATTGTATCACAGCCATACAAAAGTAACTAAGACACCAACCTTGAATGCGGATGGCAGCATTTTATGGGCTGGGGTCTGGACTGGACGAGGGGGGAGGGGAGCTGAGCATTCACGTGCATTAGTTCACTGCTCTGTGCTCTTGATGGAAGATGTAACGGGAGGAGCTGCTTTATGTTGCTGCCAGCTTGAGTTTACCCCAGGGAGGACTGTGTATTGTTACCCTTCTGTCGCTGTGGTAAAACACCATGACCAAGGCAACTAAAGGAAGGAAGGAAGGGTTTATTTCATGCTTGTGGTTCCAGAGGGGAAAAGAGTTTCTCAGTCTCATGGTAGAGAATCATCGCACCAAGCAGGCATGGCCACTGAAACAGCAAGATGAGAACTTGCTCGTGTCTACAACCATAAGCAAAAAGCAGAGAGAGAGCACACTGGGAGTGGCAAAAGGCTTTGAAACCTCAAAGACTTCCCCCAATGCCACACTTCCTCTAAGAAGACCACACCTCCTAATCCTCCCCAAACAATTCCACCAAAATGCAAACATTAAAGACTACAGGGCACATTTTTATTCAAACCACCACAGACTGTACCCTGGAACTGGGAGCCAAAAATCTCCTTTCTCCTGTGAGCTGCTTTTGTAAGAGTATTTTATCCCAGCGACAGGAAATGAATCTATGCACGTGTCTGGGAAGATGGTCTGCAGGCTACTGGTGGTATTGGAGTCTAGATGTGAGTGGCCTTGTCTCTGACAGAGCCCAGGTCACTGTACAGCCATAGTAGCAGTGCCCAGCCGTGGAATATTGGGGTCTGGGATGTGATACAGGTGTTCCATGGAAGTGAAATGATGGAAAATTGATTACATCCAGGCTGAACCAATACAGTAAGCAGATCTACTAAAGTCAATGAAAGCAAAATTTCTCACATTTAAAAAAAAAGTTCAAGTACAGAAGGAGCTAAACCTTGAAAGGACCTTGGAGCTGAAGATATCATGAAGTGATAAATATACCAACACACATGTAAGTATGTAGGAATACCTGCATATTACCATGTTGCTGGTCTATTGTTAATACATACTCTCTAATGCTTTCTTCTGAGAAAACCTAAAGGCAGTGATGGCCTAATAGGGGCAAGCACACCATACACTCAAGTATTGGATTTTCAATTTCAGCCATACCTCCCCATGCCCAACCATGAAAACTTCTTACAGAAAAAAAAACTGATTACAATCTGTCAAAGAAATGTATGATATAAGCTGGAAAGTCACTGTGCCACTAAATAGGAAAATGTTCAAAGAATAATGGAGACAACGAAAAGACATCAACGTCATATAAAGGGCCTGGCTGCCCAAATCTGTAAATATTTTAACAAAGTAAAGAATAATAAAGATTTATAACCATCGAGTAAATAGGGTTTGATGATTCCATAACGGCATAGATTAGTGGGTAAATAGGAAGAAAAATAGATTTTTTTTTCCTTGCAGCAAAATGGCAATTAAATAATTAAGAAGTTCACATTAGAACATCCCTATTTGTCAAGTAAAAGTAATAATTAAATCAAAAAAACATCAGTAGAAAATAAATCGAGTAGGTGAAAATTTCATGAAGACAGTCTATTTATGTAGTCTCAAAATAATCCTCGGCAAAGTAACTACTAATTACAAAACGAAAAGGAGCAAACGTACAAAAGGTAAGGACTTGAAAGCATCCTACAATTAAGTAACCCAGGTTGCTATTACTACTAATAGAACAAATTTAAATCCTACATCATGATACGAAGAAGCAAGCACACACATGCACACACACACATATATGTACACATACACACATGTATGTGCATACCTGTGATTTGCCAAAGCCAAACATAGGGACATTTTACAGAATAAGTAGAGTGGGAGAAGATAGGCCATGGAAGAAACAACTGACTAATACTGATATATGGCAAATAACTCCACCAGGTGGTCCCACAAAGAACATTACGGAGAAAACAGGACAAAGGGCAGACCATGCGTTGTTAGGATGTGTTAGTTAACTTCCTGATGACACTGCAGTTTCTTCAAGAGACTGCCCTGGTCTTCATACAATTCACGGTGAACTATGGTGGAGCTACAGGTCAGCAAGTTATTCTCCCTTTACTTTTGTGTCCGTATGTATGAAACGCAAACATGTATGTGCATGTTTGCATGTGGGCAGGTAGACACATGTGCAAATGCATGTATCTATGCAAGCTCCAAGCTGGCACCATGTGCCATTCTCCACCACTTTTGACCTAGTTTTTTGAGTCAGGGTCTCTTGCTGAACCCAGAGACGACCATACTGACCTCGCTGGCTAGTTTGCCCCAGAGACCCCCGTTTCTACTTCCTGAGCGCCAGAATTTCAGGTGGCTTCCACCGTGCCCAGCTTCTACATGGATTCTGGAAAGCAGGACTCTAGTCCTACTTGCTTAAGCAATTGCTTATTAACCGAGCCACGCCTAAAATCTCAGCAACTTATTTTTAATTCCGGGAACATAGAGGGATCCTTTTTTTACAATTTCTCTGTACAAAAAAAAAAAAAAAAAAAAAAAAAAAAAAAAAAAAAGAAAAGAAAATAAAAGAGTAGGGAAGACATATACATGAGGCGCCATTGCTTACCTCTCTGATTAGAAACATCAAGTGTTCTGCCAGCATATTCTGCGGGAAAGGCCATGAGGAAACAGACACACATTTCATGTCTAAATGAGAACTGGCACAGTTGCTGCTGAACAAAAGCTGGCAGTGTCTATGTAGCAAACGTGTGCATGCATTTATTCTCTAACCTAAAAATTTTGCTTCTCAACATCCATACTGATCTACCGGTGAAAAGATGAAAGGACGGATGTAGAAGCCTTTTACTGCAGCATTATTTATGGGGGGGAAAAGACTGAGAAAATGTTCAGTAGAGGACTGACTGAATTAATAATGCTTCCTCTGCATGAGAGGACTGCTGATTCCACATAAATAATGTGGAATGTGTATATACCCTGCCATAAAAGGTCCATGGAAACATCAGTATGTAAATAATAGTTAAATTTGGCATGCCTCTGTTCATAAAAAAAATGGCAGTGTAATTATTTAATCTATTTTGCATGCATAATATAAGCTAGTACTTTATTTTTATATTTATAAATGTAAGAATAAATTAAAAATGAACAAAAGTAATTATGATAAAGAAACAAGGCAAAAGAGAAAGGGGAAGGAGTTGAACTCTCCTGAATATCCTCTATCTTATGAATTTAAATTTTAAAGCATAGAGATATTTTTAGAGTATCTGTGTAAAATAGAAATAAATTTAAAAAACTGACGCTTAAAAGTCTAAAACAAATGAGTGAAGTGAATCTATTACATTGCTGGTAGCACCATGCAGAGAACTATTTTGAATGACACTGAAGCATAATTTATTGAATCAAATTATATATCTGGCTGTTTCTAGTGAAATATCACAAGGTGGGGTGGGGATCTCTTCAAAACATTGTAAATTGTTTTTTAGAATTGCTTCATTGCTGAGAATGTTGGTTTGTTGTTTTGAGGTTATTTTATTAGTAGGATAAAACAAATCAGCCATTCTTGTGTATCACTGAAGAATTTTCAATATAAGTGAGAAACACAAGTACAATCATCGAAGTAAAATAAAGCATTTATATCTAAACTCAAATTGTAAGTGTTGTCAAGAACTCATACTTCACTTTATCTTAAATTCTTCACTAAGTATGCTTCTGAGAACGCCTGCGAACAAAGACTCAAATGGTAGAAACAAGATCCCTAACACTCTGGCTGAGCGCTCTCAGTAAACTCATGCTAGAGATAAGTAAAAAATGAACAAACATTTGCTTGTAAAAATATTTATAATGGCGTCATAACTCTGAAATCCTTAAGAATAAATCTCAGAAAGAATTGTAAGGCTCATCAACTAACAACTTCAAAATACAGATAATAGGAATCACGAAGACCTAAAGAAATCTGCATCTATGAAGAAAATATCCAAATCTGTAAATATGTCAGTTTTCTACAATTGACTTAGAGATTTAACATCATAGCCATCAAACCCTCAACACAATTTTAAAAAATAAATAATTTAAATTCTTTTTCTAAGTCATTCTGAAAAGAAAAGAATCTGTATTTGTTGCCATATCTTCTCATTTTTACAACAGAACACTTGGCAATAATCAACTTGAGGGAGGCAGGGCTTACAGCCCAAGAGAATACAGTCCATCATGACGAGGAAATCATGGCGGCATGAGACGGCTGGTCACAGTGCATCCACAGTCAGGAAGCAAAGAGATGGAAGTTGTTGCCCGCTGACTCTCTTCTTTTTCACTCAGCTCAGGATCCAGCCCGTGAAATGGTGCCACCCCAGAGTTCAGGTAGGACATCCCACCTTAATTAACTTTATCAAGATATCTTTCATAGACAGGTTCAAGACTAAACTGAGATGATCTCTTATAAGTATACCCAGAGACTTGACTGCTGGGGGACTTTAGATCTGTCAAGTTGACAATCAGTATTAACCACCACAACCCATCCCTCACCAATTTGTTACAAAAACACATCATTTTAAATCACAACACATCATTCTTATCCCTTAGACGTTTCCTTTTCAGCTCTTAATGATATATATATAGTCTATCTCTTAGTCTCCAAAATCTTCGAAAGCCCAATATCTAAGTCTTATCTAAGATTCAAGACAAACTCTTAACTGTGAACATTTAAAACACACCACACACACACACACACACACACACACACACACACACGCACACACACACACACCAATCAAGTTATATATTGTCTTAGTTGCTATGACAAAACACCATGACCAAAAAAGTAAGTTGACGAGGAACGGGTTTATTTGGCTTACACTTCCAGATCATAGTCTATCATTAAAGGACATCAGGACAGGAACTCAAGCAGGAATAGAACCTGAAGCCAAGAGCTGATGCAGAGGGCATGGAGGTGTGATGCTCACTGGCTCGCTACGCTTGATCGAAACACTTTTGATGGGGCTGGAGAGATGGCTCAGTGGTTAAGAGTATGGACTTTTCTTCCAGAAGTCCTGAGTTGAATTCCCAATAACCACACGGTGGCTCACAACCATCTGTAATGGGATCTGATACCCTAATTCTTGTGTGTCTAAATACAACTACAGTGTACTCACATACATAAAATAAATCTTTAAAAAAAAAACTTTCATAAGAGTGAACCACAAGACAGAGTCTACACTCGGCTGTTTTGAGATTCCCTTTCTTAATACAATTAATCTAAATATCTTCACTTTAACCTCAGGCAGACTCTTCAGACAACAGTCACATTCTGCACCAAAATAGTACAAGAATGATCTCTAGGCAACATACAAAAAAAATCATCTCCTCTGAAACCTCTTGATCCAGGCCCCCAGACTTCAAATCACCCTCAGCAACAATGTCTTCCATATTCCTACTAAGATGGCTCACTAGGTCCCACTTACAGCATTCTACCAATTTTTAAATCCAAAATCCCAAAATATACATTTCTCCAAACCAAAGGATGGTCAGACCTATCACAGCAATACTCCACTTCTTATAGCAACTTCTGTCTTAGTTAGGGTTTCATTGCTGTAAAGAGACACCATGACCAAAGCCAACTCTTATAAAAGAAAGCATCTAATTAGGGCTGGCTTACAGTTTCAGAGGTTCAGTCCATTATCATCACGTGGGAAGCATGGCAATATTCAGGCAGTCTTGTGGCTAGAGGAGCTAAGAGTTCTGCATGTTGATCAACAGGCAGCAGAAGGGGACTGAATCAAACTAGCCAGACTTGAGCGCGTGTGTGTGTGTGTGTGTGTGTGTGTGTGTGTGTGTGTGTGTGTGTGTATGACCTGAAAGCCCACCTCCACAGTGGCATATTTCCTATAACAAGCCCTCACCTCCTCCAACACGGCTTCCCCTGCTAACAGTACCATTTCTCATAGGCCAAGCAAATTTAAACCGCCTTACATATTTTTGTCATGCAATGGCACACTAAACATTCTGAATCCAAAGGGGACAAAATAGGAGCGTAACGAGGAATGGTCAAAGTGAAGCATGATTTAAATGCAGCAGAGCAAATATCAAATCCTACAGCTCCCTATTCCGCATCTCGGGCTCATCATGTAATCACAACGGCTGGACATGATTTAGATAACTGCACTCTCCACTTCTGGCACAGCACACATAGCCTCTTTCTTAGACCAGATCTACTCCATGCCTGTAAGTTTCCTTGTCAGATATACCATGGTCCTAGCATCTTGTCTATCTCCTGAAACTTAGAATCTACAGATTCAATCAACGGCCTCTTGGGGACTTGTTGTAAGAACCTTAACCCTCTCACACATTTCTAAGCTACAGAAGCTCTCTGGAGCCATGGACCATGACCATGGATTCCATGACCCCCTCAACACTGCATCTTTCATCCCTCCAAATCAATTAGATATGGGCAAGGCAGTCAGGTTCTGCTGCTAGCTTGAGATATCGCCTAATTTCTTTGGACTTCGGCTATTATCAACTTCTGGACCCTGAAGAAACCTTTCTTTTGGCAGTTGATTTATAGGAGCCAAGATTCCTGTTAGCTGAATTCTCAATTTCAGTTCTCTCTTTTCATATACGTTTGCACTTCAAGTCTTAACCTTTGACGAATGGGGATTAGCCATCAGGGTACATTTCTTATTGTCCCAGTGTAGAACAAGATGTTCTCTGTACTAATCACAGCCTCTTTTCCAGCATATACCATGGCTTCAAAGTTCAAGTTGATCAAGTTCTTTTCCTCCCCTACCAACTGTACATTTTTATATCCCTCTGCCCAGATTTCTGCTCCTATTCGATGTAGACCTGGATAAGGGCAGTAAAAGGTAACCACACCACAGCCAATGAATGTTTTCCTGTGGAGAAATAACCTCCACCTAAATGATTAGTCCATTACTTTTAAATTCTACTTAACTCAAGTTCTCAAGTCATGGGCAGAATGAAACAAAATTCTTGGCTGAATTGTCACATGAATAGCTCCTAGCCCTGTTCCTGGTAGAGTCCTTGTTTCTCTCTGAAACCTCATAAGCCAGGCAGTCACTGTGTGTTCTCTCTACTTTTCTACCTTTCCAGTTCTGGTCAGATTGTCCCATTAAGCTGAGTTTCCAACATACTAGGACTTTTCTACCTGAAAGCATCAGACTCTTCCACATTCTAGGTACAAAACAATTTCAAAGGCCTAAGACCCAAGTGGTCATGTTTATCAGAACAACAATACCACTTCCCAGTGCTAATTTTCTGTATTAATTACTTTGCTCCTTTCTGTGACAAAATAATTAACAATAAGCAACTTAAAGGGGGAAGGTTTTTATTTAGCTTACGGACTAATAGCCCAACCATGAAAGAAGTCTGGCAGCAAGAAGCTGAGTCTGCTGGCCACATTGTATCCAGTCAGTGTTCAGTTTATTATTCTCTCCTTTCCACTCTGTCCACCAACTGTTAAAGTGTGTCACCTCACATCAGTTAGCAAAATAAAGATAATGCTTCACAGGCATGATGGGAAGCTAGCCTGATATACATAGTTATTCATAAGTGTGTTAACAGACTTGTCTCCATGGTAATTCTAGACCATTCCAAACTAATTATCCATATTAACTCAAAAGAGGGAGGGGATATGATACAACAGAGTAGCACTGCAAGAAAATAAAACTGAGGAGCTCACATTACTTTTTAGATCATATAAAATCGTGTATCTCTGCCAGGATAAGAAAGACTAAGTAGGACATAGAGCGCAGAAATTGGTTCACCTCCATGAACAACAGGCTCATCACAAAGGTGCAAAGCCAATGTTTTTTCAACAAATAGTGTCAATGTACTTAAATACCTGGGGAAAGCAAACACCAGTCCAAAACAAACACAAAGCAAAACAATGGAAACACAGCATAGAGCTAAAACTTAAAACTGCGTAGAAAAGCTGGGTGACCTGGGAATTTGCAAAGATGCCTTATTTAGACTAGAAGGATAAGCCATAGATGAGGCTCTTTAACTGCACCTTAAGAAATGTGAAAGCATTTGCCCTTTGGAAGATTCTGTGAAGAAATAAGATACATCATAGACTGAGAGGAGATGTTTAATAAGACTGAAAATTTAATAATGAGACAATCTTCTTAGGAAAAGACACAAATGCATACCTCAAAAGAGACATGTGAGTCACAAGTAGACCCTTTAAAAGATGTCCAGGGCCATCGGCCATTTAGAAATGCAAATTAAAGCAATAAGACGCTTCCGTGAATGAAAGTGGCTAAAATTAATAGATGGGATACACTGAGTGTGGACAAGAGTGTGGACCTGAGATGGCCATATGCAGCAGTAAAAGTGGAAATGCTACAATTACTTTGGAAAACAATTCGTTAGACTCTTAGAATGTTGAGCGTCTACCATGGGGTGACACACTGTGTAACTAGGTATATGCTCACAGGGATGATAGAGCACATCAATAAAAGAACCCATATTATGGTTCATAATAACAACAAAAAATGAGTTAATTCCAATACTGGTCACAAGCAAATTGAAACGTATGCCCATGTAATAGGATACTTTAGGGAATAAAGAAGAATGTACTGTTAATACCATTAACAAAAAAAGTGCATCTTACATTGTGAATTTTGGTATCCTCCTACCAAATTAACACAAAATATGTTATAAAAGACAAAAGAATGTATCTTATATAATATCCTTTATGTACAATTATTAATAGAGATGTTAACCTTTAGTAACAGAATGCAGATAAATGACTACCTGTGTATGAGGGAGGCAGAGGGGGAGGAAGGTCGATAAGTGTACTAAAGTCAACTGTAGGGGATGAGTCCTGCTGTTAACTTCATGATGGTGACACTTTTATGAATATACACTATGTCAAAATTGACTGAATTATGAACTTAACAGATTTTTTTGGTTTGCCATGTTAATTCAACCTTTATAATGTAGGTTTCTTCTTATGGTAAAGATCTTGGATTCCTTTCTTATAAGCAAATGTATTAAGAAAAATACACATGCAGATGAGTTAGTAGGAACAATTAGAAAACCAAATCTAAGTCACTTTCTGATTGCCTATGGATATAACACATGGGTATAAAATAGTGGAACTTACCTTTTCGCTCATACACAGAGACTATAATGCTATTATGGGATTCAACAAGATGGTGAAGTTTTACAGATTGCTGCAAAGAGAAGGAAAAAAGACAACATTTATCTGTTTAAATATAGACCTCGGGTATTACTCAGTATCGTGCTAGCTAAACATGGAAGGCTTTAGGCTGCCAGATGAAGATCCTGGGTAGGAACAGAGGGCTGAGGGATCTGTCACTCAGAGAAAGGGATCTCTGCCCAGCAGTTGGAGTTGTGTCCTATAGCACAAAGAATTTCCAAGAGCTGTCTTCCCAGTGGTGATTTGTTTTGATAAACGAACTACACTGGGAGTAAATCAAGGCAAAGATTCAAAAATAAATAAATATGTTTTATTCCACATTTAGTAAGAAAGTGTTTTGTGAATGACCTTTTAACTCGTTCTGGGGTATTAATTTTTCTAACAATTTCAGATTTTCATTTTTTATCTTACTATCATTATTGGAGATGTGTCCTAAAGGACAGGCTCACAAGGCTCCACCTCTCCTGGGGGACTGTGGGAAGTTAATGGTTACTAGAAGAGAGAGTATGATTTTCTTTAGTGGTGTAGTCACTGGTTAAGTTGAGCATGGTTGAGAAAATAACAACTAATTCATGCTTATTCAGGTAACCCTAATTAAACTAAGTGAAACACACACACACACACACACACACACACACACACACACACACACACATACCCCACACACAAAACCATCAAAATAGGAGAGGGCCTTGTTGGGAAGAAGGGTTTCAGTGGGATAGGAAAAAGAATGATTGATGGTAATGGGGAAGGAAAAAAATATATATATATGACCAGATATAGATACAGAGTCAGAAATAAAGTTATATAGATATGGATATGGATATAGATAAATGACATATATATTAAAAATTTCATAAAATTGTATGTATATTAAATTGTCATAGAATTTTTAAAAGACACTCTATGAGTTATTTATAAATCGGATAAATAAATCCCCAGAATATTTAGTGCAATCGGATAATGTCAAAGAACACTATGCTACTAATTCATCCTTTTGTTCATTTGTGAATTCACTCCACCAACATTATTAAGCAGCTTTTTGTATACTGAGTAGTTATGTAAATAGATATGTTTAGAAAGAATAGCTACCCACATGTTCCTATGTAACAGAAGTCACTATAAGTGGAAAGTATGAACCCATATATGTAAAGATTCTCAATACAGTTTTGCTTTAGTAGCAAAAAACTAGAAACCATCAAAGAATCTGCCAGTATTCAAAATAGTCAGCACATAGTTATAAAACTACTTTAGAGCTAAAGAAAGTGTCTGTACCAATATGGGACAATATTAAAGATGCATCCAGCTAAAGTGCAACTGCAAAATAGTGCACAAGGCACACTTTTATTCTGTGAAAAGTGTGTGTGTGTGAGAGAGAGAGAGAGAGAGAGAGAGAGAGAGAGAGAGAGAGAAGTTAATATTGCTAAATTATAAAGAACAGCTGGCCCTCGTAAGTCTTAAGAGTCTGACTGATTCTTTCTAGTGATTCTTTCTGTATAAAGGGTTCTATTTTCATTTACAGTGTTATTGTGCTTTAAATCCATTTTAATATATTCATATATTATTCCTAGTACAAGAGAAAATGGTTAGCTGATTTTAAGTCTATTTTTATATTTTGACTCAAATTACCTATCAGCTTTAGAATTGTATCGGTGCCCTTAACAAAAGTTGTTTAGATGGAAACGTGAAAGAAGAAGTCATGTCAGCAGGTAAAGAGTGAAAGGCAAGTGTTCGGATCCTGAGAGTGGGTGTAAAGAATCAAGATCTATAATAAAAGGAAGACAGGAGCTGCAGCAGCCTCTGAAGATGCGTGCAGAACAAAGAGAAAGTGTTCCTTTGTGTTTAAGCTTGCTGAAGCTTGGGAGAGTTAAACACTCATGACAAGCTCCTAGGAAGGGGCAGAGAGAGGAGTCATTTGTGGATTTCACGAGCACCCCAAAAAGGTAGAGCAAGCATCTGGGGGTGCAGGCAGATGATAATATCTTAGGACACTTCCTCCACTGTGGTGAGCAGGAGGGGAAGCCAGGGCTGAGAAAGCAGAGCATTTGACAACAGAGAGAGAGGAGTTGAGCAAATTTCATAGGAGGCTCCATCTTGTGAAATACTTTGTGATATTATCTGCTGAAAAGTCAAAGATCAAAGACAGGCATTTCTAAAGAAAGATGGCTTGAAACACATGCCCATATCCTGGTAGTGTGGGGGACACCTTGACCTGGGATGCACAAGACTTGTAAGGAAGAAAGTGACACTTATGGCCTCATGTGTGATCCACCCATCGGTTCTATGTGGGTTTTCTCCCAGCAGCACCTAGACCCCCTGCTGTAAGTGTAAGGTAACCCAAGAGCTGAACTAGAACTTCGATAAATGGACGTCAAACAAACAAAAAGATGAAGGAATCCATAGTAAGAAGGGGGTCCTCCATCTTCTGAAGGACTGGGATGCGCGGGAGAGGAAAGGTGTCACCCGCTGAACAGTAGCAACTGTGCTCTGTTTTCATAAACGTGCTCTCGTTTGACACGGATTGGGTAATTCTATTTCAAGATTCTTGCCTAAGAACAAGCCCGCCATGGGACCTAGGGAAACTCACCTGTCTGAGATCATACACGGTCAAAGCTATGGAAATGACAGACATGAGGATGATGGCAAGAGCATATTCCTTGTAATCTTCACTGAACCACAAACAGACGCTGAAGAGTTGAAAGATGTAAAATGGATTTAGAACCTGTTAGCAGACGTAAAGACAGGAAGACAAGAATGGCATTTGGGCTCCACACATGGCTGTTCCCTGACTTGTTTTCATAATTAGCACCGTGATAGCAATCACCCCACACAATATGCTAGGCTTCTTGTTGTCGCGTGCAATCAGCAATTTCCAAGACACAGCTATGAATGTCACGGAGCCAAACGTCTAAGCCTTTAAAGTGTTCTGATCTCCCAGAGCACTTAGTTTAATCACTGCTGCACTTAGCAATCTACAAAGTTGTGCTTGATGTGTCTGTCCTGTTAAGCATCTGAGTAATGGGCAAAGAGTAGATGTTATCGTCCCCCACTTACACTTCCTGAACTTCAGAAAGGTGACACACTCAGCTTTACAGAGTTGAACTACTTTAATCTGCTGTCCCCTCCTGCATACAATGCCATTAAAGAACTTTTAGTTAATGAATGAATGAATGAATGAATGAATGAATGAATGACTGCACTTTTCCATAAGTGGGAAGCTAAGTCATGTAACATGGCATGCTGTGACCACATGTCTAGTTCACTGAGAGACAGCAGACATCAACACCAACAACTGTATCCCTGGTATAGCTTAAACTGTGCTGTGTCCCTCCTCAAATTCCCTGTCGTTGCTCACAAGGGCAGGAATCCTGGCTCCTGGCTAGGCAGGAAGCTCCCAGAACCTTTCTCAACCAATTTGTTTTGCCTTCTGCCCTCCTCAAACATTGAGAGTGTACCTTGAATTTTGGAAGCCTTTGTAAGGCAAAGACAAAAGGAGATTGAATACCAGAAATACACAGAGTGCTGCTATATGGCTGAACACTAATAAATCCAACAGTAAACGCACAAGAGGACATTTTTATCTAAGTGCACGATGGGCAGCCATTCTTTCACTCTCTCACACGCTGAGATGAGTAGATTGTGGAAACGCTAAATAAGTGGGGTTTTCTCCCTACAGTTTTGAATGCTAAAGTAAGTATATATGCTGCTGGAAAAAAAATGATTTCCTTTCCTAAAACAAATGTGACTTTAGTTTCACAGAATTGGAATGAGCTAAGCAGCATAATATTTGAAGAAAGGGGGAAATCCCAGCACTCATCCAAGTCGTGAGATGAGAAGAGGACACCTGAGTGTGGCCACATTTGTAGTGTGCAGTATGCACACCAAGTACACAGCACATCCAGAAAGCATGCTTGGTGTCCTCTTAAAGCATTGAATAAATTACAGTCACTTATTAACAAGTCTCATCTCCAAATGGCCAGTCCACAGAGTCATCATTTTCTACTCAATGTCCCAGCAAAATACTGGAGAAATTACCTCCTTGATGAGCAGCTTCCATATAGGTGTGATTTCAACATCAATAGCATTAGGTCCACATATTAACCTCCTGCAGGAAGAAACCACAGATGGATCACTCGCTCACAGCAATGAAAGAAAACGCATCCCCTGTACATTCGTAGAAAGGATCTAGTCCAGATTCCTTTTTCTCACTTCTGGGTCAATCAAAGTATCTCTTGTCACATTGCACCCCCAAGCCATGTGTCTCAAAGTAACAAAAGAGTGGGAGGGGTCCCAGGATAAAACCAGTAGACAGGATCGTGATACTTCTATTGAACTACACTTCCTGAGGTCTAAATATTTCCCTCGGTGGTACCTTTGGTTTCTAGTGTTGCCTACTCTCTCTCCAATACTTTCAGAGCTCAGAGGCTCTCACCTCTGTGCCTCATCCCTATAGAGCCAAGCAAATGAAATGGAGAGATCATGAAAGGAGAATATGTTTTAGTGACAGGGAAATACAGTATCTATTGTTTCTTCTCATATCCAGGAGTTCTTTGGGCTTAATATTTGTTTTAAGGTGAGCAGAAAAGTCCTTGATTCTCAGAAAAATCCCAGCATACAGAATTATGCATTCCACTAACTGAAAGTCCCCAAATTGTGTTGCTTCAATTACGCAGGGACATGGCCCCTGATGAATTCCTTTCTTGTGGGGAATAGAACCATTCTCTGTGCCTTCCATTTAGACTCTCAAATAAAACAGTGATGCAAGTGCATAGGTTATGGCCCCCCACTTTTATGTAAACAAGGATAATTTAGGACATTTCATTAAAATGAAGACTTGCTTTAGTAGGGGTGGTGGACATACTGAGATTCTGAATTTCTTATAAGCATGCAGGTAATTCTAGTGTGGCAATGCTCTATGTCTCTTCCAAGCCACAGGAATGACTCTCCACCCCTCCCATTTTAAGATTTGTGTGTGTGTATGTAGGTGTGTGTGAAAGAGAGAGAGGGGGTAGGGACGGAAGAGGAAGAGAGAGAGAGAGAGAGAGAGAGAGAGAGAGAGAGAGAGAGAGAGAGAGAGAGAGAGAGAGAAAGAGAGTCTATACATGAGTGCAAGTATCATAGCGGTCAGAAGAGAGCATTTGGATTCCCTAGAACTGAAGCTACCTAAAGAGTCTGAAATGGATTCTCAGAGCCAAGCTCAGGTCCTCTGGCAGAGCAGCAAGTGCTCTTAGTGGCCAAGCCATCTCTTCAGCCCCTTTTACTTTCTTTTATGACTAGAAGGCCCAAATGAAAAGACTCTTATTCTATCAAAGCCATGCAGATTCTAGACAGCCAAGTGCTCTGTTTCTGGGTCTAGTGATTGATTTGGAATTGTGGAATTGCATAACCATCTTGAATGGCATTGATCCAAAGCACTCTAAATGTTGTTATATGGAGCTCGGTCAGTGTGCGTGTGTGTGTGTGTGTGTGTGTGTGTGTGTGTGTGTGTGTGTGTGTGTGTGTACCCACCATGTATACATATGTGTGTGAGTATGCGTGCATGTGTGTGTACCTGCCATGTGTACATGTGTGTTTGAGTGAGTGTGTGTGTTTATATACCTGCTATGTGTACATGTGTGTATTTGTGTGTGGGTGAGTGAGTGAATGTGGGTATGTGTGTGCATCTTTGTGACCTCATTCAAGCTATTAAAGCTCCCTGAGCCTCACACTACACAACTTTTCTATTAGGTTGGTGGTCATATTTGCTCTGCAGATTTATGGGGTCATGCACTAAGTAAATCATTGCAACCCTTTCTCATATTGGGGAATTAAGACCGTGTACGGGACTGTCTGATTAACCAATCCCAGCTCTTTTGAACTAAAGACACAATGCACTTAGTACCTGATCTCCTGCTCCTCTGAAGTCAGGCCTAATCCAAATTTCTGATGTATCTTCGCTGAACTGAGACCGTCTTCCAGGGAGCTAAAAACAACAACAAAAGAATCCAATAGAAGCAGCATTTTCAAGGTAACGTTTTTCTTCTTAGGGTACGCTTGAGGAAACAACTTACCCAATTTTTTGAAACTGTCCTTCTAAATTATTCCAAACATATCGTATTTTCTGCACTTTTATGTATCTTACCTACAAAAGGCAAAAGAAGTATCACAAGAATCTCAAGTTGGAAGATCAGAGCACACACTGCGAGTCGGGGTCTAAGGGGACATTTGTAGAAGAAGCACAAATAGAACCAGAGATGCTTCTTAAACTTTCCTCTTTCCCCAACTTCCGTCCTATTCTCCTCAATGACATGAAAAATAGTTCTATTAGAAGTCATCTGGTCCAGCAAACCACTGAACTGAGAATAGGACCCCGTTGAAGGAATCAGAGAAAGAACTGGAAGAGCTTGAAGGGGCTCGAGACCCCATATGTACAACAATGCCAAGCAACCAGAGCTTCCAGGGACTAAGCCACTACCTAAAGACTATACATGGACTGACCCTGGACTCTGACCTCATAGGTAGCAATGAATATCCTAGTAAGAGCACCAGTGGAAGGGAAGCCCTGGGTCCTGCTAAGACTGAACCCCAGTGAACTAGACAGTTGGGGGAGGGCGGCAATAGGGGGAGGGTGGGGAGGGAACACCCATAAGGAAGGGAGGGGGAGGGGATGTTTGCCCGGAAACCGGAAAGGAATAACACTCAAAATGTATATAAGAAATATTCAAGTTAATAATAAAAAAAAAAAAAAAAAAAAAAAAAAAAGATACCAAAAAAAAAAAAAAAAAAAAAAAAAAAGACATCTGGTCAGCAGGTTTCAACATAAACATATGAATTAATAAAAACCCAGCCTCCACATTTTACTACCTTACAAACTAATGGAGGAAACCAAACATCTTACAAAATAAAATCTAGGTTTCATAGTCCAATGTGTATATCAAAGAAATAAATATAATGACAAAAACGTTGCCTTAAAATACCACAGACATGTAGAGAAGGTGAGTGGCTAAAGGCATCGTATCATGGAAGAGGTAACACAGAAACATAATGCTAAAAGGTGAAAGGGATTTTGCTCAGTTGAAGACTGAAAAGAGACAGTCAAAGAGAGAGCATGAGGTTGGTTAGTCTAAAGGGAAGAGACAAGAGAATAAACCTGTTTGCAGAATGAAAGGCAAGACTGGGGAGCTAACTATGATAAAGATGAGCAGCACAGATGCAAGAAGGAGACACACAGAGGATGGGTTGTAGAGCAGTAATGAAGAAGAACAAGGCAACTTCAGGAGAGAGAAGAGGTTGTCCAGCAAAGTGTACTCCAGTGAGTAGGGCTTTGAGGGCATTGGCAAAGGAAAGAAAAGCAGATTCTTGCTTGTCACAGTTCTTGCTTACTCCCGCTTCCCTTAAGCATTATTGCCGACCTCAGAAAGCATAAAGAGATGCAGTGGGGCTCCCAGTTCATGGCGCAGCAACAGTTATAACCTCGAGGTACTTATTAGAAGCATCTAGAGAGCTTTAAAGAATATTGCTGTTTGGGTCCCGTGGCCAAGACATTTAATTTGTTCACAGTGTACTTTGGGCACAAATATTTTTAAATTTCCCCAGGTGATTCTAATGTGCAGTCAAAATTGAGAAACACTGTTCAAGGCTTCTGGTTTTGGCAGCTCTTCTATTTGTGACCTTGAGAACTTCAACTAATTTTCCCTGTGCCTTGGTTTCCCCAGGAATACATTGAAGCAATTGGCCACATTATAGCTAAGTTCCATTCAGCTCTTTTTTGAATTGTGTAACCAATCATCAGGTAAGTTTTAAAACTCGAGAAAGGCTCTAACTGGTGCGTAATAAAAGTATTCAATACATTTTTGTTAAATGCATGACTGCTTTGCAAAAGCACATGTCAACTAGAAAATACAATTTAAATCTCTAAGTTCCAAAGCCCTCCTGAATCATAATTCTATTCAGTGAGCAGACAGCGCCCCCCTCTCTCTGTCTCTCTGTCTCTCTGTTTCTCTCTCTCTCTCTCTCTCTCTCTCTCTCTCTCTCTCTCTCTCTCTCTCTGATATGTGTGTGCTTGTGTGTGTATGTATGTGTGTGTGCTTGTATGTATGTATGTATATATGTATGTATTTATGTGTCAATGGAATTCAAGCAAAAGTGCTAAATGTTATAATTTGTAAAAATTCCAATGAGGTTTGTTACAAAAGAAATTATTTGAAAGCCTGTCTATTTCCAATTGATTTTTGAGTATGAAATGGAGCAAATTGCCACTGGGAAAATCCTTCCTTCGTAAGCTGTCAAACACAGAGAGGAAAGAAATTTTCGAAAGTAACCAACCATGGGACTTGTTAGCCAACACAGGCCAGGTTGGAACCTCCAGTTTCTTCCTTTATAACTTAAATTTCTTTTGCGAGTCCCCTGCAGTCCTGCAAACTGAGCCAGCAGGTACCACTGCAGTCCCTGAATGTTTAGAGTTCATCACACAATATCTTCAGCCTTCCTCATCTTCCTGAAGAAGGTCAGGTATTAGGACCCCCTTTGCTTCACTCCTGACAACCATTTTTGATTATGTCACTGAACAGGAGTCATGGCTCCACCATCTCAGGCTCTAGTGCTCTCTCTCTCTCTCTCTCTCTCTCTCTCTCTCTCTCTCTCTCTCACACACACACACACACACACACACACACACACACACACACACACACACACACACACACACGGTATGTGGTTCAAGCCAGCCTCAGAATAAAGTCTCTGAAAGCCCCTTGACTTGGGGATTCAGAATGCACAAAGTGAGGCTTGTTTATGTTTTTTTAATTCCACAAATTTGACAATCTCTATTGGAAACTTAGTTTTAAGGGCCAAACTGAGGGTAGAATGAGAGGTCTCTATACTGGGCTCATATCAAACCACAAACTGAGAAAGAGAAAACAAAAATAGACACAAATATCCATAAGCCAAGCCTACAGCCAGAGGGAATGAAGAAGTGACTGGTTAGTTGACCACAAGACATCAAATGGATTGGTTCACTATCTTTTGACAACTTCTGCGGCTATTCCTATGGTGAGAAGCACAAGTCCATCAGAGACCATTGAAGCATCTATGAGACTGTCCCACCAGAAAACATCTCTGCCCGGATTGTGACTCCTTTATCATCCTCAGAGTTTCAAAAAACTGGCAAAGCTGGTCACTATAGCATCTGTAGATGAGTTTACTTATTTGTCTGTTTTCTAGAACTTCAGCCAGGAGAAGCTAGGACAAGGAGTAGCTGCTGTATCTGCTGTGGGTGACTTTCATTTTTCTGCTCAGGAATCAGAAGAGTTAGCCCCTCACCTTGCTTTTTGCTGGAACACATAAGAACATCTTCCTTTTGCATGCCATCCTACAACATAGTCCCTATGGTCTCCTCTTCATCAAAGTTTAAAAACCTGCCTCAGGTTTTGGAAGAAGACCGTACATGACTATCACTTTGGGATTCTCTCTCCATGATTATCAATGCCATCATGACTGCACCTAAGACTCTGATTACTAATGAAGGTTTTCAAACTTTATTATGAATATCAGTTGTTATAGTTCACAAATCACCTTAATATTTGACTCTGTGTATGAGATTCCTAACAGCCCTGATTTAAAAAAAAGCAAAACAAGGATTATGACTTTTGCTTTATAATCAAAAACTTAAGATTCAAGAATGCCATAGATAACAAACTTCCTATACACTGAAGTGGTGATAGAGTGATTGGATATCAAAACTTTCTATATTATGACCTCTGTCATCATTGTTTACTTGGAAACTTCTTCCGTTTGCCTTATTGACTATCAAAAGTGCTAAAATTTCAGGGAAATAAAACCCTAAAGCTACATCAAGGCTGACCTTGGAAGCTTCATTCTTAGCTGAAGCTCACAGAGGAGCCATTGCTCACTCAGGGAGATGGACATCTTCCAGATGTTTATGATGGCAGTTCAAGACAGCTGGGTGAAGACAACGGACGGTAGAGAGCTGCTCAGCAACTATTTTCATGTTAAAGCCCGACCTTGTTGTCAAAAGCTAATTTAAACAGCTATCTGTATATGCACAACTGTACAAGAAAGGATTCTACCTCATAAGAGTATGTTTTCAATATGAATGTTAACCCAAGCAGTTTGCATTCACTAGACAAAAGGGAACAACCTAAACACATTTGGATACCACGGTTCAAACCAAATCTTTTATTAAAAAAAAAAAAAAAAAAGCAAATCCCTTAGAATGTTCCTTAGGGGTTATCTTCACTGCAAGACTGGCTTTACAGTATAAGATAGGATTGATGCTTTAAGAGTTCCACATACTGAGTGCTGCAGAAGATCCTGCACATCCTGCAAAAGATGTGGGTTCAGTTCCTAGGACCCACATGAGAACTCACAATTATCTATAACTCAATGGCAAGAGAATCAGCTCCCACTTCTGTACCCTATGGGCACACACATGGCACACTTACATACATGCAAGCAAGCGCTCATATACATGAAATAAATAATTCTTCAAAATTCTCTGCCGTCTCAGAGCTTGCTTACCTTTAGGTCTGGCTTTCGTATGGCTCTGTTTATGATAAATTCCTCATCTGCAATGAGAGGGTGGTCAGGAGTGAGACCAGACGTGCTGCTCAGTGCTGACAGGGAGATCCACATTACCTTTTTCCAAGAATAAATTTTGAATTCATCCTGGGGAATAGACATCAAAACCCCCAGGAAGTTAAGAGAAGGTCATCGGGCTAAAATTCATCCTGAAAAACATCACTTTGCACAATGTTGTGAGTTATGGAGCTAATGAACATTCTAGACAGAAATATATACCATTGAAAGGTGGCATATGATGTTGTCTTTGAATCTTAAGTGACAGAGATTTGTGGTCGTTCATTAAGGAATATCAACAAAAGCATGAGACACTAGCACCAGCACCGAAGCCAGAGAGCAAGAGGCACATTCTCAGACAAGAACAGCATTCTCCATGACCTTCCGGTCTAGCTGGTAATCTCACAGGGAAGGAAGCAAACCCCGTAGACTTCAAGGAACTATGTGCCCCTCTGAGTGGGAGGAAATCTAATGAATAGACTCTCCCTCATGTCTCAAGACTTAACTCAAAATCCACCTTTCCCCGAACAGTCTCACTGACACGCTCCCTCTTGGAGAAAACAAGATTTTCTAAAGGAGTACCACAGTGACTCTGGAAGGTTCTCCGTTCTCCTCTTTCTTCCAGATCACCTTGAAGTAAGGAACAAGGTTTACGTCTTCATTGAGACCCGCTCAATGACAGCACAATGTGAGCCCCAAGAACACTGTAAGCATCAAGTGTGCACAAGGCGACTCACTGTAGGGAGATACTGAGCAAGGTGGGGCTGAAGAAGAGTCCTTACAACATGACTCCGGTTGAAATTATTTCCATTTGCACTTGACTGGTGAGTTCCTCCCAAAGGAAACTAGGAGGGAGTACATGCTTGGTGGGCAGACACCAACCACATTGCTTCCTTGGAGACTGGTGAGATTCAAACAGCAACTGCTATCTGAAGAATCAATACACACCCACGTGAATGACTGATCAAGCTCCGGGCTAAGAATGAAGTGATGGGAGTTTAACCCAGATGTTTATGAGTGGGAATATAGGTCAGATACAATGAAGTTTATCCTACACACACACACACACACACACACACACACACACACACACACACACATCCTTGCCTCAAAGGTACCAGTGCTAATTAAATTCTGGAGGATGTAGCAAGGAGAAAGTGCAGTAGCCAGAGCTGCGTCTGATCAGTTGGTTATCCTTAGGAGAAAAACTCCATGAGTCTTCATTTCTGCTATTTCCTTTCTTTTTCTCCTCAGTAGTCACATAGCTAGATCCTAACTGGCCTTCAAGGTCCAGCTCAAAGGTTCACATGCTGGTAACCATCCTGGTTTCTCTGAGTGAGCTTTCCTTTAAATCATCAGAGTATTCAAGGTCCTTGCCATCCTGGGCCCTTTGATATCTCCCTTACTGTGTCTCTTGGCATGTGGACAGGGATGCTGTCAAATGTCTGTATTCCCAGAAGGCCTAACTTGGAGTCTTAGAAGGAGAAAGAAACAGACAAGAGTTAGGGGGTAGGAATAGTGGGAGATTGGGAAGGAGAAAGGGGAAACCGGGAAGAATGGGGGGGAAAGAGAAACAATCTTACTACAACTTTGAAAGTCAATGAATTAATCATAGAATAAATGAATAAATAAAAACAAGTAAAGGGACTGAAGCCACAGCTCAGTGGTTAAGAACACTGGGTGCCCTTCCAAAGGATATGAGCTCAATCACCAGCGCCCACACGGCATCTCACATCCTCTGCAACTCCAGTTCCAGGATCCAACGACCTCTGGCTTCCATGGGCACTATCCGTACATGTATTCTCAGGCATGCAGGCACACCCGTTAAAAACATTGAAAACCCTTTAAAACACTCATTAAAAACAAAACCCCAAACAGCTGGGAAAAAACAAAACAGTGAAATTGGATATTATTCCATGCAAGGGCAGAGATAATAAAAATCAAACTTAGATTGCACATAGTGATACTCGAAGTCTAAGATTGGCTAAACTTGGCTGAGTACCTAAGCATCTGAGCTCATGAGCATGTTCTAGGGGTTACACAGTAGACTGAGCTAATGCGCATATTGTAGGTGTTATACGGTAGACATTTAGGCCTCTAGAAGCCATCCTAACATAGTTCAGTATTACTTAGTTTGCTCTTTGATTTCATCAGACGTAGTGAGAATATCTTGTGTATTGTATGGATGTATCACTTGTCAATTAAAAAGTCTATGGTCTGTGGCTTAGGCAGGAAATCGGAAGTGGAACATCTGGGAGGCAGAGAAAGTGTTTTGGGATAGAGCCTGGTGAGGGAAGATTGACCCTGGAACATATAAGGAACCAGAAACATGCATGGTCCCTGAGCACAGGTAACCAGCCATGTGGCAGAATGTAGGTTAAAATAATTGGGCTATTTTAATTACAATCAAGTCAGAGTAGAGCCTAGCTATATGGCCATGGTATTAATAAATATATTTTGAGTCTGGGTCTTATTTTTAAGAGCACAGAGTTGGGAGGAAGAACCAGACTTAACTTCTACAATCAGGCTTTACTGTAAGAAAAAAATGTGGACACAAAGCACAGACCCAAGTAAGCCGAGGTAGCCCTCCTCTCTCAAAGGCTTCTCCTTGCAGCGGACAGACACCATTACAGAGAGCCACAATGGTTCAAAATGCAGACAGCAACTGTCTGTGGGGTGTTCAACCCCACAGATACATCTACAACCCAACTCCAACACCCGAGGTTCAAGGAATGTTGTAGAAGAGGGGGTGCAAAGATGGTGAGAGCCAGAGGACCTAAGCAAGAGCTGAGCAATGACACCAACATTTGACGTGCCAACGTGGATGGGAGAAATGCCACAGGACCCACTTCTAGATGGAGAGCTACAGGCAGTTAATGACTTCTGGGAGACGGAGAATGATTCTTCCAGGGCTGAGCCCCTAACTGGTTATTTAATACCAAGTGGGAGACATACATATACCCATCAGCAATGCTAACTAGACTCAGCAGGCTGCATTTACTTATTTATATATTGTGTATGTATATATACATGTAATAAGAGTTATTAAAGAAAAAGAATATTAAAGTAGGCAGGGAATAGATCTAAGAGGAGTTAAGGGTAAGAGATAGGAGACAAATATGATCAAAATACATTAAAACTTTCAAAAACTTAATAGAAATAGTGCATTAGAAAAGAACTGTGCTTCCAGGGACTAAGCCACTGCCCAAAGACTATACATGGACTGACCCTGGGCTCCAACCTCATAGGTAGCAATGAATATCCTAGTAAGAGCACCAGTGGAAGGGGAAGCCCTGGGTCCTGCCAAGACTGAACCCCCAGTGAACGTGATTGTTGGGGGGAGGGCAGTAATGGGGGAAGGATGGAGGGGGGAACACCCATATAGAAGGGGAGGGGGAGAGGTTAGGGAGATGTTGGCCGGGAAACAGGGAAAGGGAATAACAATTGAAATGTAAATAAGAAATACCTAAGTTAATAAAGATGGAGGAAAAAAAAACTGTGCTTCTAATAACAGTTGTTAAAGCACTTAGCATTGATTATGTTCAGGCACCGTGTGTTGCATGTGTATATTTCAATTAATGCTTAAAACCCTGGGAGGTAGGTATTTTGTCCTCCCATTTTATGGATGAAGGAGTAAAGGCGAGGTTCATTTAGAACCCGGATTTGGCCCCTCTCTGTTTATCCTCTCTAGCATCTTCTGTCAGCCTCTGGTAATCTGAGCTTTACTAAATCCACACTTGACACAGTTGCCATGCCATATCCAGTTTAACTGGTATTACCAATGAACACAGTTTCTGCTTTCTAAAAAAAAAAAAAAATGGGCTGGAGAGAAGCCAGCAGGTAAAACCACCCACTGCTTTTGTAGAAAAGCCAGGTTCAGTTCCCAACACCCACACGGTACCTCCTAGCTTCTGGGAGCTGCCGTTTTCTGTAAAGTGGTTAGACCAAACTAATTGTCTCAAACGGTGTATCTCAACCTGTGGGGTCACCTAAGACCGTCAGAAACACAGATATTTACGTCATGATTCATGACAGTAGCAAAATTGTAGTTATGAAATCTCTACGAAACTAATTTTATGGTTAGGGGTCACCACAACATGAGGTACTAAAGAGCCGCAGCCAGCGTTAAGAAGATTGAGAACCACTGCTATAGGAGGTCTGAACTTTCTACACCTCAGGCTTGTCAAACAGGTTTACATCATTCCGAAGAGAGAATTAACCAGATCGACCCTGAATCTGAAAGCAGATTTGCAAACCACTGCAGAGCTTCTTATGTTTGACCTAGACAAGTAGAGAAACAGTATTTCTTTAATTTCCGTGACCTTGTCCTTTTGAACCTGGAAATACCAGTTTAACTTTGATAGCGAACTTTAAAGTGGAATCTGTTGCTTATCAAACTCCATTCTTTTCTTAAAATCTGTATGACGGTCCTCAGGTTTGGACCAGTCCTGTCTTGTGGTCAAGCCCCACACATGAAATACACTTCTGAGCTTGCCTTCAGAACAAAGTGAGCCATTCCAAAGGCCCAAAGAGACACTAGAAAATGAGGACTTTTCTCTTAGAAGTGAGTCCCATACAGGGCTGAATTAGTGACCTCCATGTTACCGATCTGAAAGGGTTGGTATTAGCTGGAATATTGGCTTTAATACAAAGTACATGTAGAAAGTCCTGTGTGTTGGAGAAATCACAGACTAGCCAGTGTCCCAGTTCTGCTGGGGTTTATTGACCAAAAAGGAGGAGAGGCAAATAGCAAGCAACTTACATGACAAAGGTCTGTGTGAAAGAAATGGGGAAGAAGAAAAGGAGTACACAGTGGAGGAGGGGGAGAGAAGAGGAGGAGGATGGGAAAAGAAAACCCAGAATAGCTCAGCCTGTCTGTGGAGTTTTGACTGGGAGTTTTGGTGTGTTTTTGTTGTTTTCTGAGTGGACAGTAGACAGTGGGGTAAACTGGCTAATCTTCGGTAGTCTCTGGAGCTGCAGATAATAAGAGTTAACCCCTGTCCCCGGAATGCCTGCTGCAAGTAGTCACCTCCCTCTCACTACATACATACTTCACGCCCAAACACGGACACGCACACAGGTCTATGCTACAAGAGGAGGGAGGAACTGCTAAGACCTCACTTCTCGGGAGAGGCAGTGGAGAAGGGTTAAGTATGTCTTCCTGTCATAGAATAAATCACACACATACACACACACACACACACACTTCACATGTTAAAACCCTAATTTCCAATGTTGGAGATAGGGCCTTGAGAAGGTGACCAAGTTTAACCGAGGTCACAGGTGACACATCACTCCAGCAGGAATGATGTCACATGTGGTAAGGAAAAGAAACCAGAAGCATTAAGAAAACAGGAAAGGCTAGGTGGCAAGGTGGGCCTGCAAGCCAGGAAGAAAGACCTCACCAGAAACCAGCCCAACCGCACACGCCTCACATGCTAATTACAACGTTGATGGTCCTGTGTCGCAAACAAGACCGCAAAGCTCTTTGTCAATGCTTAGCCATTCCTCAGAGGCCAGCTCTATTTCAGGCTGGGTGTCTAATAAAATGAGGTCACGGTCTCGGGAGAGAGAGAGCATGCACTGAAGAGAACCATAATGCTGTATCCTGCCTTCTCACACAGCATTTCACTCAGTCTTGAATCAAAAATGCTAGTGGAAACCATAATTATTTATTATCAATTCCATACCACCTACTTAATTTGCTCAAACACACACTAGGCACCTGCTGTGGCCACAGTAGCATAAGGGACGGAAAGTAAGCCCTGACCGCTGGCTCCGCGAAGCTCATAACTCAGCAAAAAGAAAGACGCAGTAAGCACGTGGCTTCATCAGAGACGCCAGAATAACCTGGGGCTCAGAGATCAGAGGCTCCGCTCCACATTCTTTACCCACGTGCGTTCATCGGCCTTCACCACTCTCCGTGTGCCTGGCGCCATTAGCCAGAATCACTTTTTGACTAACATTTTGGACCTCCAGAAAACCCTCCGTGGTTTTGACTCCGTTAAGTCTCTGTTATGTAATCCTACTGTGACCGTTCATCTCCCCTGATTAAGCTTCTCAGTACTGTCATACACATTTGGGTTATCTGAGGAACTGCACGTATCATGCCTTGGTCAACACACACACACACACACACACACACACACACACACACACACACACACACACACACACACACACACACACACACACACACATACACACACACACACACACACACACACACACACACACACACACACACACACACACACACACACACACACACACACACACACACACACACACACACACACACACACACACACACACACACACACACACACACACACACACACACACACACACACACACACACACACATACACACACACACACACACACACACACACACACACACACACACACACACACACACACACACACACACACACACACACACACACACATACACACACACACACACACACACACACACACACACACACACACACACACACACACACACACACACACACACACACACACACACACACACACACACACACACACATACACACACACACACACACACACACACACACACACACACACACACACACACACACACACACACACACACACACACACACACACACACACACACACACACACACACACATACACACTCACACACACACACACACACACACACACACACACACACACACACACACACACACACACACACACACACACACACACACACACACACACACACACACACACACACACACACACACACACACACACACACACACACACACACACACACACACACACACACACACACACATACACACACACACACACACACACACACACACACACACACACACACACACACACACACACACACACACACACACACACACACACACACACACCACATACACTCACACACACACACACACACACACACACACACACACACACACACACACACACACACACACATACACTCACACACACACATACACACACACACACACACACAGACACACACACACACATACACACACACACACACACACACACACACACACACACATCACCACCACCACCACCAAATGCCTGCCCATGAGCTAGGCCTGTGGCCCTCCTCAACTGGCGCTCACAGACTTTATAAAGGAAATAAAAATGTAAGGAGGGGCTCCCGGGGGCTGGAGAGATGGCTCAGCGGTTAAGAGCACTGACTGCTCTTCCAGAGGTCCTGAGTTCAATTCCCAGCAACCACATGGTGGCTCACAGCCATCTGTAAAGAGATCCGATGCCCTCTTCTGGTGTGTCTGAAGACAGCTACAGTGTACTTATATATAATAAATGAATAAATCTTTAAAAAAATAAAATAAAATAAAGGAGGGGCTCCCGATGCCTCACCTCTGAAATCCAGATCATAATAACCATTTTCCAGGGTTGTTACAACAATTAGAATAACAATGAAATTCTACATAAACTGAAAAATGAATAGTATATTAATACAAGGCAGATTGCAAGCCAGCATGACAGTCAGAGATTAAAGCAGAGAACTAGGAGAGATAATAATCTCTTCCAGGACTGGAGGGAGAGTGGATGACTACAGACATTCTGGAGAGTGAGGGATGGGAGAGAAGACTGAGAAGTCTCAGTGAGTTAGAACCCATTTGCTACTCTCCGTAGAGGGGGGAGGGATTGTCACCAGACTGCCCCTTAGTAAGGACAGGATTTCCATCTCTTTGGTTATGCCCTAGGTCTGATATGTGGTTGGCGTTTGGCAAGTCCTCTTTGAGTGACCGAATGAGTGGAAGAGCAGAGGGAGTTGTTATCAGAGAAACTCCGTGGGCAATAGCAGAGGCATAAAGTGTCGCGCTGTTGTGGGGAGAGTGAGAGACCAGGGTGCAGAGGAGGAAGGGAGGAAGAGACCAGGGGCCTGTAAGCACAAACACTACCACTGACAGACACCCCCTGCTGGACCTGTAGCCTTCGGGGCGGCATCATCATGGCTGCTTTGCAACGTTTCTAAGATTGCAGCTAAGGACCCAGCTCTTCACCTTCCACTGGAACCTCGAAAGGAAGGGGCTTGATCGAGGCCTCACATCCAACTATCGCAACGCTCTCCTCCCCAGATCAGGGGCCTTTGACCATGTGTGACATACAATGGCAACGAAGGGGAAAGCGTTGTCTGTAATTAGAACCAAGATATGGAAATCGCCAGGAGCGTTGAATGCACAGCACCGACGAATGTAAATCGTGCTATTTGCATAGAAATGAAGCAACACTACAGAAATGGGCAAAAATTCACGAATGGATGACTGATGAACCAAATGCATTTTAAAATTTATGAAATAAGATTGTAATTACACTCATCTCTTGGAAAGAAAGATAAAAAAAAAAAATCTCATGCTCGGCGCTGCCTAATAAGAAAGAGAACGGAAAGTAAGCCGAACGCTGCGGATTTCCAGCAAGCAGTTGTTAATGTAGAGAAATGACTCGTTAATCAGCATCCGTGATAATAAGCCGCAATCTTACCGGCTTGGGATCGAGGATAAATACCAAGCACTGATATTTTAATAAGACAAAGAGCAGATATACAATGCACTTTGGGGTGGGAGTCACTCTGTCCTCCTAATGGGCCCTTGCTAGATTCTGACTATTGCAAAATAATTCAAACAAAATATTTTTACGTTGTCATCTTAATGCAGTAACCTAGCAGTAGACTTTTCAACTATTGGTGCCGAAAGCATATTTTTCTCTAAGTCTCAGCTAGTTAGAACATTGGAAATAATTGAGTTCTTGTCTAATTACATAAAGACCAATTTAGAAGCTCATTCATTTGGAGAGTCTCTGGCATAACGAATCTATTTAAGATGACGCGTAAGAGCAGGTAATTAAAAATTAAAGTTGAAATCAAGATGGAAAAGGCAAGATTGGAGGGAGTTAGGGCTTCTCTGAGTAGCTCTGAGGGAGCAGAGGGAGGGGCTTGATGGAGTCTCCTGGTTGAAAGAACAGGTCTCCATGATGGGTGTGGCTTCCAGAGCCACCAGGGAAGTGATGACTGCTTCCAATGTATGTCCCTTTGCTGTAGGGAAGTGATGGCCATTTCCAATGCATGTCCCTTTGCAAATACAGGTACAGAAAAACTAGAAGAGACTACCGGCTGAAATGCATCGTCCAGATGAGCAGATAGGCCCCGAGAATAGCGAGATCTCTTGCATAGAGAACTTTTGGAGGTTCAGATCCAATACACACACAGACACACACATACATACTCACGTACACACACAAACATATACACATGTGTGCACACAGAGTCACACACACATACACACATGACGCACACAGGCACACACACATACACACACATATACATATTGCACATACAGGAACACACCAAACACACACAGCACACCACACACACACACACACACACACACACATATACATATTGCACATACATGAACATACCACACACACACAACACACACACACACACACACACACACACCCCACTGGCCTTTGATTATCTAGTTCACGCTTTGTAAATGGTTTTCATTCACATAATCAATCACTCCACATCAGTTCAGGAAAGACTAAATACTTGACTAGTCCCTAGTCCTGTTTTACCAATGGAGTAACCAATGTACTGAAAAGCTGCTAACTGACTTCAGGGTCTCGGGCTGGAAGTCTGGCCCTTGACAGACAATCCCACGAGGAATCTGCCTTTGCCTTGGCACCTCTCTCTGTCTTTACTCATTCGTGGTCTTCCTCCTCTTTATTTCCTTTCAGCCTGCTCCCCCTCCATTGCCTTCATGTCCCTGCTTTCCCATTTCCTGCTCATTCCCTCTTATTTCTGTCTTTTCCTTGAGTCTTCCAGCAGCTTGTGTCAGGGAGGCCACGGGCAGGCCAGCCCAGGGTCCACAGAGCTGTAATCTCTGAAAGGCAGAAGGCTCCTCTGCTTCTGAGGTTCTGCCTCTCTCTCTCTCTCTCTCTCTCTCTCTCTCTCTCTCTCTCTCTCTCTCTCTCTGCCACTTTACTATAAGCATAGTTCTTGTTTGTTTGATTGTTTGATTTACTTTATATCCCTATCATCACTTCTCCTCCCTTCTCTCTTCCCAGTCCTTCCCTCTCACCTCACCTCCCCAACACCATCCCCTTTCTCTCCTCAGAAAAGACTCAGAAAAAGGGAGGCCTCCTATGGATATCAGCTCACCTTAGAATATCAAGTTGCAGTAGGACTAGGCGCATCTTCTACTGTGGCTAGGCAAGGCAGCCCAGTTAGGGGAACAACAGTGAGCAACAGATTACAGCCCTGCTCCTGCTGCCAGGACTCCCACACGAAGACTGCACAACTGTTACACATGTGCTGAGGGCTTGGGTCCTTCCCATGCACGTTCTCTGTTTGGCGGATCCGTTTCTGCGGGCCCCTATGGGCACAGGTTAGTTGATTCTATAGGTTTCCTTGCGGTGTCCTTGACCTCTCTGGTTCCTTCAATCCTTCATCACCTCATAGGGTCTTAATTCACATGAGAAAATGTCCTAATAAAAGGATCCTGAGCTGGGCATGCAACACAGTGGTATAATACTGGCTGACCACAGCAAGGCTCTGGGTTTATCCTCACCACTATTTAAAGGAACCCCAAATAGCATTCATTCATAAATGTTTGTGTCTCCATTCAGAAAACACACCTACCTCGGTAAGACACAAAAGCCATGTATTGAAGTCCACTTCTCACACTTGGCTAAATCTGTTCTGTTTTATTTTCCCTCTTGATACTACATAAACTTTAATTATCTTGGCTTCTATTCCTCTCCCAAAGAACACATGAACTGATAGATGGGAGTTCTGACTCTATACACCAATTCTTTTCCTCACCATTTGGTCCTTTGCCGCAAGGTCTAACATCACCCAAGACCTTATTAAAGACACAAATTCTTTGGGCCCCAACCTAAATCCAACAGATTGGCAACTCTGAGAACTTGACAGCTGAGGCTTGAAATCTGCTTTCAAAAACTTGCTAGTCATTCTGATGCCAGTTGAGATTGGAACACGGGTGGCAGGAGTGCAGTGTAGAAGCAGCCCTGGATGAGGGTCTGGGATGCAGGGAACTCCATCCTGGCCTCCATTTTGAGATGAGGTAAATTTTATCATGTCCCCAGAGTTTTACTTCCTCACCCATCAAATGCCTGATGGTAAGTGCCTGGCACTTTTCCAGAACATTCTACATGTCTTCAAGACATGAGCCTCCAGGTAGAGTTCAGGGTTTATCTTCGCCACCATTAAAAGGAACCCCAAACAGAATCAAAAGTGCTTGTGTTCCCATTCAGTGGCTCAGAAAATACAACCTGCCTTGCACAAGTCATTCTCTGGATTTCTTCAAGTATAGAAGTTTAATCCTCAGGAATATCTAGTTAAATATGGTTGAATTAGTGAGGTAGTTACTAAGCTACCACTCATATTATGGTCCGCATGTCATGTAGTGATTTGAAGGGACCAGGATCCAGTTAAAGGATGGAGCTAAGCTAGTTCCCTGACCCAAGCCAACCAAGATAAAACTGACTGGACTTCCAGGTTAATGAAACATTTGCAACCCCATAAGAACAATGCCAACCAACCAGGGACTAAACCACCATCCAAAGAGTACACCTGGACAGACCCATGGCTCCAGCTGCATATGTAGCAGAGGATGGCCTTATTGGGCACCAATGGGAGGAGAAGCCCTTGGTCCTACCAAGGCTAGACTCCTCCCCCAATGTAGGGGAATGTCAGGGCGGGAAAGGAGGTGGGTGGATGGGTGGGGGAACACCCTCATAGAAGAAGGGGGAGGGGATGAGGTCTTTATGGACAGGAAAACAGGAAAGGGGATAACATTTGAAATGTAAATAAAAATATCCAATAAAAAAAAGAACTCAACGTTAGCTCAAGCTGTGTTAGATAGCAGGTTTCAGTGTAATGCGTTTGGGAGTTATGTTTTCTTTCGTTCTGTTTGGAGGCAGTGAGCTGTTTCATTCTGACTGACCAGCTGTAAAATGTGCTGCTATTCTTCTCTCCGGCTGCATAGATAAAATGTTTATCTAGAAAGATCGGTACGTATAAAAACGTGTTACACTCCCGAAAGAGCATTGGTTCTCAACCTGTGGGTCAAGAACCTTCTGGGGGCTTAAACAACCCTTTCACAGGGGTCACCTATCAGATATCCTGCATATCAGATATTTATATTATGATTTATAACAGTAGCAAATTTATAGTTATGAAGTAGCAACACAAATAATTTTATAGTTGGGGTGTCACCCCAAGATGAGGGGTTGCAGTATTAGGAAGGCTGAGAACTACTGCATTAGAGACTGATTTATCAAAATTGGTTGTTGTCACGGGTCATCTGTGACAATGCCCTGCTAGAGAATAAGAAGGTAAATTAGTCAGGAGAGAATCTTCCAACAGATTCCCTAAATAGGAGTACCAGATCAGCCTGTCAGTCACCCCTTACAGACGCAGGAACTAGGAGTACAACGGATAACAGGCAAGGAAGTCCCTCCCCTTGGGGATTTCCTGCAAAGATGACGCATGTGGTCTCAGTGCCAGGAGTGCCACAAGGAAGTGACATGAATATACACAGAAAGAGCCCCACCTGATGCCACAGCCTTGAAACAGCAGAGAGTGGCCATGACCTCATGGACAAAATGGCTGTATTTTATGCCCTGAGATTTCTGTAGAACAGGACATAGCATCTCCAAAACTATGGCTCTCTCCTATCAGCAGAGGGAGAGAGAGCAGTTTCCTTAGTGGGCTGCTCCTCATCTCTTCAATTCCCTTGTTCCTTTCCCAGAACCATTCCTGTGGAGGCCATAGGCATGTTTGTACCAGACTAGAAGTCAAGGACTAGGTCAGTAGGAACTTGGAATTAGTAGCTTGTAGCCTGACTCACTACTCTATACTACTCATTATTTTGGCAATCGCATGTTTACATTTTCTCTAACATTTGCAAAACTAGCAATTTTAAAAAGACTACCCTATGAAGTAACTCCTCTTAAGAAATCATATGGTACACAAATTCCTGCATTCTAGGCAGGTGCACAACTATGGTAGAATGTACCCACCTTGGGGCTATCTCCTCCCAACGACCTTACAACACAATGTCCAGGAAAAGAGACACAGTCTACAGAAACAGATGTATGCTTACTGTTGTCCTCAGCAGCACAATGTCTGCTTCTTGCAGGGAACATGGGACACAGTTTGCCCATACATGCCAAGCTGGTCTCCAATAAAATACCAATGGGAGCATTCCAAGAGAAAAGATAGATCCAATGAGACAAAGAGCCTTCCGACAGCCTTGAGTCCGATAGCCAAATATTTCCTGAAAAAGAACCAAAAAAAAAATTATTCCAAGTGTTGGTCAGCAAAGATAATTGAACATCACGTTTTGGGATGAAATGGAGACAGGGGACAGGTGGGAGGAGGGAAGGTAGAAAAAATGAACCTGGATTCCTGACCAAGAAGTTTCAGACATGATTCCTAACCTATGAGGAGAACTTTTTAGCCAAGAAAAGCAATATCTACAGTCAGAACACCCAGCTACCCTGGACCAAGCACTATCCCAGGTGCTAAAATACATGGTCTTGTCTAAGTCCCCCAGTCACCCCCATTCCTACATTATTCCAGAAAGGAGATAATACTCTCCTTGTTGAACAGATGATACAAAGGGACTCAAGACAGCTGATGCACTGACTTGTCTAAAGCCACACAGCTAGAATATCAGTGGCTAAGTCTTGGACAAACCCAATTCTGCCAGCTACCACACCTTGAATTTGACTCCAAATATTAACAGGCATGACCACAACCATGTGACAGGGACACTAGTTGGTGACAGTGGCCAAATGATACCAGTGACTCTAGGGTCAGGAGGCTAAAGAACAATTGGAGCAGGAAACAGGCCCAGAATTTAGAGTAGTATTTAATGAAAGAATGAAAGAATGGCCAACTTGCTTTAGGGAACCTGGGGTTCAGCTGTCTCTTCCAACTCCCTTGTTCAATAACAAAAGAGTTTTCTATCCAAAAGGAAATGTCATGGCAACCATTCAGTTGTTATGCAGCAACTATGTGCCATGAAGGATGATTACTAGAGCCTGAAAAAAAATGATTATTAGAGGAGGAGTCTCATCTCCCATCTATGATTATCCTATGATTATCTAGACAAACTTCCTTCTGAGAACCGTCTGGGACAAAATAGAAAAGCAGTTCTGAAGTTCATGGTTTGAGTCCCACACAACGATATACCTCAAAGTCAGAGGGACACCTCATGCTGGTGACAAAGGCTAAAACTGAGACAGGGAAGGTCCTAGGTATTCTGGGTAAAAGTACAACTAGATTGAGTCACTTTGGTTTCAAAAATCAGTGTTCCTGACTGATAGACATGTGCAGATCCATAAGCTGTTTGTCACCCTCACAATGCGACAACCATAGCACAAACTTGCTATGGGGTGGAAATACCTGAATATATGTAAGTCTACCTCCGAATCCCTCCTCCTCATACTCCTCCTCATACTACTCTTCCTTATGCTTCTCCTCATACTCCTCCTCCTTTTCTTTCTTTTTCTCTTCCTTCTCTTTCTCCTCTTCCTACTGCACTGCTAGTGCAAATAATACCACTGAAACTGTCACTTCTCTGCTGACATTACTGTGACTTGGCCCCATTGCCTGTACACAGACATGAACACCTAGGCCCTGGTTTACTGGCAGCCAGAGCTAAGAATTCCCAGTCTCAACCGTCGTGCTTTTGCTAGGCTGTTTTAAAGTAACAACTACACCGACCATCAAGCTTGATATCACCAACTTCTCTGTCTCATGGGATGAAGCCTTCATCTACAGAAGAGCGTCTAGGACTCTTGGTTGAGCAGAACTCTAGTGTGCATTACTAGATTCCTCCCTGCCACAGTAGCGCAGTCATCAGGGAGCCAAAGAGCAACTTGCAGCATTATCTAATTTGGTGTGACTTTTCTGAAATGCTCTGATCTCATTGTGCAGTAGACATCTCTCCTGACTGGAAGCCCTTCTGGTCAAGCTCAAGCTACTGTTTTCCTTCTGGTCAAGCTCAAGCTACTATTCCCCAGCTGACAAGACTGGACCAGCTCTGCTCCACATCTAGCCTGCAGGCATACTCTGTTAACCCCGCTCTAACAGGTGTGCCTGCCCCGTGTCTCTTCTGCTGTTCCACATGGTTTTACATATACCAGCTCTACTTCCTGTCATTCTATTACTTCCTAAAAGTAGTATTTAAATGTTTCCTTATATTGTCAGTCAAGCCCCATGTAATTTGCATGAGTTACTCTGTGCTAAGGTGCAGACTTCACTGTTAGCATTTGATAGTGTCCTCCTGACTAATATCCAAAATATACAAAGAACTCAAGAAGTTAGACTCCAGAGGGTCAAATAACCCTATTAAAAAACGGAGTTGAGAGCTAAACAAAGAATTCTCAGTTGAGGAATATTGAATGGCTGAGAAGTACCTAAAGAGATGTCAATATCCTAAGTCATTGGGGAAATGCAAATCAAAACAACCCTAAGATTCCACCTCACACCAGTCAGAATGGCTAAGATCAAAAACTCAGGTGACAGCAAGCAGATGCTGGCAAGGATGTGGAGAAAGCAGAACACTCCTCCATTGTTGGTGGGATTGTAAGCTGTTAAAACCACTCTGGAAATCAGTTTGGAGGTTCCTCAGAAAATTGGACATAGTACTACCTGAGGACCCAGCTATACCACTCCTGGGCATAGACCCAAATGATGCTCCACCATATAATAAGGACACATGCTCCACTATGTTCATAGCAGTTATGAGGTTAAGTTGCAAAAGTTAACATGTTGACATCACTACTGTCTTGTAATGATTTGCTTATAAAGTACCTTCCCTGTCTGTGAATATGCTTGAAGCAATTGTTCTGTCTCCCCGTTCCCCACCTACTGTCACCTCCCATAAAAAGAGATTGATGAGACAGGCAAATAATAGCATTAGAAAAATTTTCAAAGAATATTATGCAATAATCAACTCACGGCAGGCTACCTGCATTATAGAACAATACACTATCCCTCTCTTTATCTTCCACCCACACACTCTTCTTCCCATAAACACAGAGACACATACACAGATCCCACACATTCCACTGCCCTGTTCTACAAGGTCCATGAGGTCAACTCAAGCTGATCTTACAGAGTTCACTCTCAGAAATGTACCTGTGGGCCCGTCACAGTCAAGGACCTGGTAAATGCAGAATTGGGATAGCATAGGAGTGTTGTACTAAGCTTGTAGTCTGCCATATCCAGACAGCCTTCCTGAGCCCAGCACAAATGGGGTTCTCCACCTAATCTGGGACCCAACCCATACTCTACCTGGAGAATGTCACATAATCCCTGGTGGAATAACAAACTCAATTTTCTGGAATGCCTCTCTATGCAAATAAGGTAGTCCTAACCTCAGCCAATGAAACTTCACTCTAAGAAGAACCACTTCCCTCTCTCCAAGGGTGTGTGTGTGTGTGTGTGTGTGTGTGTGTGTGTGTGTGTGTGTGTGTGTGTGTGTGTCCCTGTTTCACCACAAGGTGTATGCTTAGAAGCCCACCCCGAATAAAGAATAAAGTCATGTGAACAAGTTAAGACCATCTCAGAGATGTTCTGTTAAGATCTTTGGAGAACCCCTGCCCCTGCATTGCGTGGCAGCATCTATACACCCTGAGTGGGAGGAAACAGCGAACTCCAGGACGCAGAACCACAGCTCGCCCCAATCAGCACATCACCTAGGATCATGAAGGTACAAGTGAGAGTACCGTCTACAACAGGAGAGTGGCTATCTCCAAAGAGTCCTGATATCGTCATATAAAGGTCTCAACGAATCCTTGGGGTAGCGCTCAGCCTTTGAGTCCCAGGATCTCCCAGAAGATTGAGCCTTCATGGGAAGAAGACTCGAGATCAGCAGATCTCAGGAGCTGAGCGCACCAAAAGAGAGAAATGGATGCTGCTGCCGCGCCCACCAGGCAAGCACGCGTGTTAACACCGACCACGTGCTGCTCTCCAATAGAGCTCTTTCCGCAGTTGGAATGTTTCTGTGCCTGGGGTTCAAGTGCAAACACAGTTCTTAAAAACGGGCTCTAGAACCTTCTAAGACCATCCCTCAGTCTGATCATTAGCCACTTCCCCGTCTCACTAGAGTTAATTGCACTAGTCTAGGGACAACTTTGCATCTCCCCGCAGACTTCATTAAACCGTTTGAAAGTTTAAAAAGATCACATTTTTAAGAGTTTACCTCCCTGAAGATAATCCCTTTCCCCCTTATTTCCAAACGTTGGGTGTGAAAAGAATGTTTCACTGTAATTTGCATGTGTTATAGCAGACTGCGTTAAGGGGAGCAGCAAGGGGAAGGGGTGGTTTTCTTTGCTGCTTTTGCTTCTACTCTAGGACCTCGAAAACTCCTGTCCCTGTGATTTCTCATTTGCCACTCTTAGGTAAAAGGAGAATTCCATAGGCTTCTAAGCTAATTTGAAATTCAGATTCAAGTGAGAAATTCTCAGTCTAAACAGCCTAACCCAGAAATCTGAAGCGGAAGAAGGAAAAAAAAAAAAAGGTTTGTGGTTGGTTTGTTTGTTCATTTGTTTGACTTGGTAAATAGTTCTTCTTTTTTTTTTTTTTTTAATTTATATGGCCAGTTATTTCCCCAGTTATTACACAGGGGGGAGAGCGATCCCAAAAGAGAAAAAAACACGGGGTGGAGCCCCCAAACACAAAAAAAAAAAAAAAAAAAAAAAAAAAAAGACATGCACAAAATAACCCAAGCTATTTAATGAGTGGGGATGTTGTGTTGCAATCTGTCCACACCATGGGATTTCAAGAATATGAACTTTTAGTGAAAAACAGAAAGAAAAAAAAAAAAACAGGTGCAAAGGAATACAGCAGTATCATAGCTTTTTATGAATTTTAAAACAAATTCAATTTAAAGGGGGATAATGAACGCATAGACAAGACAATGACTACTCCGTAGGGGAGGGAGAACTGCAGTTCTTAAAGTGAACACCACTCAAGCCTAGTGGCGCATATCTGTAATGCCAGTCCTCAGGGAGCTGAGGCAGACAGATCATAAACTCAAGGCCAGCCTCAGTGACAGCACACTGCAGAAACAATAGCTTGTGTCTGTACGGATGTGGCACCTGTCAATGACAAATATGATGGCTGATGGCTTAGGCAGAAAATAGGATGTTGAACATCCAGCAGGCAGAAAGGATTCTGGGAGAGAGCCAGGTGCGAGAGATTCACCCCAGAAGATGTGATGAGACCTGAGCACAGGTAACCAGACATGTGGCAGAATGTAGATTAGGATATATAGGTTTTTTAATGTTGTGATCTAGTGAGAGAAGAGCCTAGCTATATGGCCAAGGTATTGGTAAATATATTTTGAATCTGAGTCTTATTTCTGGGAGCATGGGTCAAGGAAGAGACACTTCAAACTTCTACAGAACACTGTATATGGTGGCCAGTTCATCACTAAGTTAATGTAGCACATGAACAAATGATGTGAATGTATCATGAATTAAAGATTATAGACAGTCTAATCATAAACCCCCGAGTTCTTAGGAGGAAAAGTCCAAATGAACCAGCCAGAATGAGAAGAGATGTCCCTCAATGGAACAAATGTTCCCCCGACTTTCTAGCCTGGCTTTCTTTTGCCCAAGCCAAGGCCACCTGTCAGACAGGTCCTGTTTTCCTTCTCTTCTTCATTCTCCCTGAAAGCTAGTGAGTAATTCCCATCTAGAGGGATTATTTTTCCCCCCAAGGACATGATCACTCTCAACTTGGTAAACGTTGCTTCTGGAACACAGGGTCCAAAAGCCAGGAATCATGTGACGCTTCCACACTGCAGAGGACAGTCCCTTCTATCCCCCATAGTGGGAAACAACACCAATGTCCAAAACCCTGGCTGCAGACATTATAGCTTCCCCTACCTGACTTGAGAAGATCCTAAGGTCCTATGCCTACTACCGCATTCTCAGTTCCAGAGAATCGGAATATTTTCAGTTTAGAATCTATAGGGGGAAAGGATACGTTCGCAATGCTAAGTGACCACTGTGGTGATTTTGATATAATTTTTAATCTCCTAAGGGTCTGTATGCCCAGAGCTTGGTTTCTAAATGGGAGCATTGGATGGTAGTGGAGCTTTCAGGGAGGGAAGGTAATGGGCATCCTTTTTGGTTTGTTTGTTTGAACAACTCAGCAAAATAAAATTCCCGTTTATTTTTGGACATTGTTTCACACATACATCAAACAAGCCAAAAAAAAAAAAAAAAAAAAAAAAAAAAAAACCAGCCAAGTTCATAGACCAAAAAAAAAGGAAAAAATTTTATCTTTGGCTTTTTTAATCATTTCATACAAACCAACTACTTATAGTACAGCTAGGTACATATGCAGAAAACGTTACCGGAATGCTCAGAATAAGATTGTTGTTGTTGTTGTTATTGTTGCTTTTCAAGGTTTTTTTTCTCCTTTGAGATTATAATGAACACAGTCGCACCACAAGTAAAGTCTGAAGAAGGACAGAAAACGCTCTGGAGGCTGGTTCGGTCACCCATTATCAGTAAAAATGATTGACCCCTAACAATATGTACAAAAATATAAAATGTAAATAAGAAATTCAAATTTTCCTTTTAAACTATGTTTAAGAAAAATAGCAGGGCCTGGGAAGCTCTGGTTCTCTTCTCCTCCCATGTTGCTAATTCATGTCGTGGTTTGGGTGGGGCGGTGGAGAGCATATGTTATCTGTGGGTGGCTCTGCCCTCTGTGGGCGGGCGTGGCCTGCTTCTCTACTCGAAGGAGACCACATTAAAATTCTGAGACCGGAAGTGGAGGGTGAATAGGTCACGGTGTGTAAAGGTTAGCTTTTCCTTTTGCTGTCTAGTCATCCTCATCAGGCTTCTGCTTCTTGATGTCAACATCATCACCTTCATCATCATCCTCAGCTACCCGCTCGCCCGTAGGAGCCTCAGCTTCCTCATCTTTCTCTTCCTCCTCTCCTCCTCCTCCTCCTCCTCCTCCTCCTCCTCCTCCTCCTCCCCCCCCTCCCACCTTCTTTCTCTTCTTCATCTACCTCATTCTCAGCCTCCTGCTCCCCCTTTTCCTCATTTTGAACGTTCCCATCGGCAGGTGCGTCTCTTCCATTCCCTGCCTTCTCCACAACTTCCTTCTTCTCCTTCAAGTCCTTGGTGGTGATCTCGGAGCTGGTATCCACTGCGGAGTCTGACATGGTGGGCCACGCCGGTGGTCCAGTGCTGCGAATAAGGAATTAGTCGAGCTCGAGGACTCTGGTGAGAAAGCTACCGGAGTCCATGTTGGAGAAGGCAGTAGGCGGCGAAGGTGGCTGCAGTGAGCGCAGAGCCAAGATGGCTTTTCAGTGGGGACTGGCTTTTGAGTAGCCAGCGGGGGCGTAATGGGCATCCTTATGTGCTCAGAGACAAGGCTCTGAAGAGAAAGCTAAGGTTTCCCAGAGTGATGGGACCAGAAGGTTGTTGCAGGAGCATGAACCTGCAACAGAAGCCCAGAATATTCTCTGGCTTCCAGTACCAGGGGCAAGGCTTGTCTGTGGCCACACCACCCTGGGCTACCCAGTCTTGTTTGATTTCATTCCTAAGCAAGATCAGACCTGGTTAGCATTTCACTGGGAGACAGAAGCCTTCGCTTCCATGCACACTCCTAACATCGGCCATGCAGCCTCCTGAGTCTGAATTGTCAACCTCCAGAACTAGGAAACAAATAAACCTAGATTTGGGGGAGTTTTTAGGGGGCAGTGTTTTGCTTTGCTTTGGTATGGTATGGTTTGGTTTCATTTGGTGGGTGGGTGCGTGGGTGGTTGGTTGGTCATCGGTAGCCATGAACAGCTGACAAGGAGCAAAACGATACAGTCGGCATTCTCAGTAGTGGTTACAATGTGGATCAGGAAACTGGGGTGCAAAGCAAAACGATACAGTCGGCATTCTCAGTAGTGGCTACAATGTGGATCAGGAAACTGGGGTGCGAAGCAAGGAAGCAAATTCCCCACATGAGGCTTCTTCCTGCCTGCGTCTGACTTCATCCTATGCTGGTCCTTATCTGGCTCACCCCGCCCCACCCACCCGCCATGACTGTTTCCAGTTCCCTTGTGTTCCATGCCCTCTCCAGCCTCAGCATCTCCGGTACGACCCAGAATTTCATGTAACCTAATTTCACTTCCCGGCTTGGGATGTGGCTCCTCCCTCCTTCTCAGCCCTGGAATGCCGCCTATCTAGTCACAACTCCCCTTCGCAGGATTACTGAACGAAACAGAAGAACGACACTTCTTCTGTCTAGCACCAGAACCAAGGAAATGATCGTCAAAGTATTTCCATGCTGTAATCCCCAGGACAAAGTCTAACTTCAGTTCAATTAAAACTGACTACTTTATCTAGGGCCATGGGTAAGGTATGTCTGCAAAAGATAAAATTATCACCTTCAAAGTTCTAGCAGGAGAGAGGATGAGTTTTAAAATAGCTACAGTTCAGGACAGAAGAAAAAAAATATAAGTGCCGTATGAAACCCACAAAAGGCAAAATTAGTTTCAGATGATGAAGAGATCCTACCAAGATGATAATTAGCAAGCGCCTTGCAGGAGAATGGCTGCTTGAAATTGACTTGGAAAGAATTGATAGAATTTCAATAATTGGAAAAGGAGAATAAGAGAAAGGTGCTCCAAGTGGAGGGACTAGCATCTAGAAAAGGGGCAGAGAATGGAAACCTGGAGTACATTTAAGGACAAAATGACAGTTGACTGTTTGACAGGAATGTCAAGGAAGTTTGAGAAACGCAACTCTGGAGCTGAGTATGACAGCACACGCTTGGATGCAAGGTAGGAGGGTCGTGAGTTCAAAGACATCCTGAGCTACATAGTGAGTTCAAAGCCTGTATTGTACAGTAAGACCCTGTCTCAAAAAGGTAGAGGGGACAATGGGGGAGGAAGGGAAGTAAAGACAGAAAATGGCAGGAGAGAAGAGGGGAGGGGAGGGGAGGAAAGGTCCCAAATAGAGCAATGTCCCATAACTTTCAGGTAGGAAGGGTTTGGGATTCTAAGGATGTAGACATTATTTCATCTAATGGCTTCCCAAAAGAAAATTTACTTACAAAATATACTTCAATCTTTTCTGGTCCACAGCTATGGATGGACCTCCTGTGGTTGCCCTAATTCTAGCATTCTCAGGCCAACAGAGGCTGAGGCCACGGCCCATGGTCACTGTATCAGGCGAGGCTCTGATTATGAAAGCACATCAGGCGGATGTGCTTGGACTTCAGTTTCTTTTAACTATGCCATTCCCTGTTCTTAGCCCAGGATGCCGCCATCCAGGACTCTGAAAACTCTTCTTTGTCACAAGCCTAGGCAGAAAGTCTCTCCAGCCATGGGTCAGAATAAGAAAGACCAGGTTCAAGGAGGCCAAGGCATGAACCTAGAGTCGCCCAGCTGGTACGTACCAAAGCCAAATCCCTCCTAATTAAAATTCTGTCTATCTAACAAGCCTGCCTCTCATAAAGATCCAACCCTCTGATAGTCTCACTAGCAGGTGTCTTCCAGACTTGCTGATTGTTCACAATGGAGCTAATGGATGTGCTGCCCAGACAAGTTCTAGGTTCCCCTTAAACAGGTTTTTCACAAGCTTCAAACAAATTGAGGATCGTGAAGAAACCATCGAGAGACACTCCACCCAGCAGCCACTCAAGCCAACAGTGGTTTCTGCAGACAGCAGTCTAATCTCTTGGTCTGGCAAGGCTGGGCAAGAGAGCATTTTCCAGGCTCACCTGCAATGCTGAAGTTGGAACATCTTTTCCCGCGCATGTCCTCAGTACAAGAAATAGTCCCAGTTCCTGACATGAAGCAATCGAAGCCCTAGGGATTCCCGCCTGATGGTCATGTATGCTTTTGTTCTGCCTGGGCCCTTTATGTTCACACCCCAGTTTAGGGTGCAATATGAACTCAGGCTTCGGGAAATGCTGGGATAGCTAGGCGGGGGGTGGGAGGCTTCAGAGGGGGAGTTTGTGGCCAGAGTGATAGGATTTTCCATCCCTACTTCAGGCTCAGGGGATGGAATGAAGGCCAGAGACTGGGTTCAAATCAATCTTCTCTATGAAGTACTACCTCCCTAAGATCCCAAATGACAACATCAGAGAGCTTCAATCACACAGTTGTCAATCACATGACGGTCTCAGCCAAGAGAGTCTCGGTCTCAACTCATTGGGAACAGCAGCTATGGAGCAAGGGCCCTTCTAGGTCACACATATACATTTTCTTCTGACTGTTCATTTTTATTCTTTACAATAACCAAAAATATCAATAAATAAAACATTTTCCATAGTCTTATGAACCATCCTAGCACATTATCCAACGTAGATGTCTGGGGCATATGTGAACCAAATGACACTGTATCCAAGACAGACCTAAGTGTGGGGAATCTGGGGACCACATCCTTGTGATTGGCTTTTGAGGTGGGGACTTTCTTATTGAACTGAGTCTATAAGTCCATGGAGTCTGAAACTCTCATTGGGTCGTTAAAATCAGAATTGAATTGAATTATAAGAGAATCATTTGAGTTCCTGAGAATAAGACTATGAAAAGAGATAGTCACATTTGATTCCAGAAGTAATGATGGTGGTGGTGGTGGTGGTGGTGGTGGTGGTGGTGGTAGTGATCATAAGAATGACGATGATAAAACCCCAAACCTAAGTGGTAAGAAAATTAGAGCACAGGCAGGCCAGTACCTGAGGTCACCACCTGTCTAGGCAGACTGCTCACCCACCACACAGTATGCTGACCTAAAGTCCACAGGGAGGAGAGTGCAGGAGAACACTCTTAAAAGGCAGCACACTTAAAGGTGATGTTTCTGATTAGACTTGTTAGTTTATCATCTGCAAGTGACTCCCCAGCTAAAGTAAATTAGAGTAATCATTCCTGTATCAAAAAAAACAAAAAACAAAAAACTACCATATGAATGAATTGGGCTCAAGGAGGTATGCATGTCATTCAGACAGAGTCTGCCAGTGTGAGGAAAGGTGACGTAAGGTTGACTAATCAGTTCTCAAGGACACCTTGGTAAGTGGGTCCCCCACAGCAGTCAGATCTCAGTTTCGCTCACTACAGTCTGAAACAGTTACAGAGCCACACCCTAGCACTTCATTCCTTATATCCCTGGGAAGCCTTATCGCCATCCAATACTATTTCAAGCACATTTGTCTGTCTATCTGTGTCTATGTCTGTATTGTCTGTGTATCTATGTTTGTGGGTCTGTTTTTGTGTGTATGTTTGTTAGTGTGTTTGTGTGTATGCGTCTTTTGTGTATATGTGTCTATGTGTGTCTCTATGTATGTGTCTGTCTGTCTATTTGTATGTGTGTCTGTGTGTGTGTGTCTGTGTGTGTGTCTGTGTGTCTGTGCATGTCTGTGTGGGGGTGGCTGTCTGTGTGTATGTGTGTGTGTCTCTCTCTCTGTGCATCTCCATGTGTGTTTGTGTGTATTTGTGTATGTCTTTCTGTGTGAGTCCTGTGTCTGTGTGTTTTTGTGTATGTTTCTGTTGGTGTCTATGTGTGCAAGTATGTGTATATATGTGTCCGCATGTATATATTTGTGTGTCTATGCGTGTCTCTATGTATGTGTCTCTGTGTGTATTTGTCTGTGTGTGTCTCTCTGTATCTCCATTTGTCTGTGTGTGTCTGTGTGTGTCTATATATATATGTATGTATCTATGTGTGTATTTGTGTGTGGGGAGGGGTCTTACTAGAATGCAGATTTTTAAAGCTCAGAAGAGTGTCCAGATGGACACAGATGTCATTTTGATTGCTGAATCCCTAGCACAGAGCAAACCAACTTCTGCCCCACACCAGGTCCAGATAAAGTTTTGCATGAATAAAAGGCTTAGTCTACATCATAAGACTTTTGATCTAAGCAAGTAGATGGTAATATTACAAGACAGGGCAAAAGTCAGAAATGATAATCATAAGCTGGTGACTCCTCAACAGACATCTAAAGCAGCTCAGCTATCAAAGAGGAGAGCTGCAACCCTGCAAGCATTCTTCAAAAAAGACATAAGAGGGAAAGAAACTCTCTGAGGAGACATGATCATACTCAACATCACTCCAGTAGTCCTTAACCCATGGAAAAATGGCATCGACAACCAACTTTATGCCCCAGTATGGCTGTGTCTTGCCCTGAGCCATCACCAGTCCTTGACCCAGGAGGATAGAGAGGAGAGCCTTCCTATGAGCTCCGCAGTGGATAAGCGATGGAGCTGATACAGCCAAGCCCCGCTTTCCCCACATCTGTAACATGGGCTTTCCATCATGTCCCCCTGCTGTAGAGCCAAGGCAACCTTCTGAGGAAGCCTGCCCCACTTTCAGGCTGCCCTCCTGAGAGCAGGGAACTATAGTGGCGGAATCCATCTCAATTGACAACTTTACGCATGTTCTTTTTTTCTATTTTACCAAACTGCTACCATGCCATGAGTAGCGTCTTGCAACTCGCTTGTCCATGCATTTCACCATTGCAACAGGTCAATGGATGTTTACCTAATATCAAAACCACGTTCTGACATCAGCAGTGGGCTCACTTACATCCACCACAACTGCTTTTTCCAAACGGTATCGGCATTGTTCTATTTCCTACAAAACCTAATATTGAGTGGGCATCTATAATTATCCATTAAACTCAATTTATTTAATGTGCTTTTATATGGATATACACACTGTGATATTGATAGCTACATATTGAGTAGCATTTAATGCCCCATATTCCCCAGTAAGGACACTCTTTTATGGTTCCTCCATTCCAGTTCTTTCCTTGTTCACAGAGCTGCCTCACAGAAGAGCCCGCCTTCCATAGAAGCTTACATGCTACGAGCTACACCCTGCTGATTCCAGATGTTCTACAAGGGCAACAGAAATGGGACCCCATCTCCAGCTGCTTCTATTTTTGTTTTTGTCTACTTGCTTATTTGTTTAGGAATAATTACATTTATTCCCACGGGAGAACAGGAAAAAGCAATCTAAGTTTTCATTTTTTTAATTTTTGTTCTGTTATTTGGGGTCCTAGTAAAAACTTAGAAACAATTTCATGTTAATTAAAGTTTGATTCTGGAGCTGGCATGATGGCTCAGAGGGAAAAGGCACTTACTGCATGCACACTCCTGGCAAACTGAGTTGAATACTCAGACCCACGCAAAGGTAGGAGAGAAAATCAAAACCACAAAGTTGTCCTCCAACTCTCCATACATGCAACATCGCGCACACGCGCACGCACGCACACACACACACACAAACACACACACACACACAAACACACACATATATAGACACATATATCAAATACATACATACACACACAAACACACACATAAACAAGCACATATATCAAACACATACATACACACACATATACACATATGTGTGTGTATACATGGACACACATATCAAGCACACAAATACACACACACACACACACACACACAAAATAACATGGCTTTTGAAGTTTGACTCTATAGCACACAAAATAAGATTTTCCTTAGAATGGTGTTTTGGAATTGTTTTCATACGGTGACCCCCAGAAAATCACAATATTTTCACATTGCAGATAAAGTAAAGAGACCAAACTGTTTAAGGATGGAGAGACAACCATCCCATCCCTCCTGTAAGAATCGCAGGACTGGACCCACCTAAGTGGAGGATCTCTCAGGAGCAGTAAAAGGCCATGTCAGAGGCCAGTGGTGTTTGAGGATGTGACGATATATTTCTCCCAAGAGGAATGGGAGCTCCTTAATGTGGCTCAGATCCTGTATGTTGAGGTGGTGACAGAGAACTCCACACTCATAAGCTCTCTGGGTTGTTCCTGTGCTGTGGGAGATGAGAAAACTCCTTGTAAACAAGTATCAGAGAAGTCCTGTGTGTGTGGAACCTGGCAAAATAACCCAGACACCACAGACCCTCCAGCCCCAGGGAACCCCCTACAAGAAGAAGCTGTGCAAGATCAGTGAGCATCAATCATCTTTCCTCCCCACCCCACCCAGGGGCGACATCAGGGAGCCCACAGTACACAAAACCCAGTCAAATGCAAGGACTCTGGGCCAAACTTCCAGAAGGCCTTCATTTCCTCAATCACCGTCAACTCACTCTGATTGGAGACATTTCACTTGCAGAACAGGCAAGAATGGCTTCAAGGGGAACTCAACCTCAGTTAGTTACAAAGAAAGTATTCGAGGTGGAGTAACACTCACGTGTGCAGTTAGCGTGCGAAGGCCTTCAGTTATCTCTGTACTGAAGAAGCAGCTGAAGGTGCACACAGGATTGAAGCCCTCTCAGGTGCAGTGAATGTGGGTAAACATCCACAAGGAAGGCTCTTGCTCTGCACTAGAGAATGCGCTTAAGACACAGCAAGTGTGGGAAGGTCTTCAGCCCTCTGTCTACCCTTGTGTGGCTCTGGAATGTTGGAGAAAGACTGTGAGCACAGGGAATGTGGGAAGTGCCTTAAAGACAGCAGCAGCATCCTTCTCAAAGAGGACACACTGCAGAGAGGCCTTCTGAGTGCAAGCAGTGGGGGAAAACCTGTATGACCCACTCTGGCCTGTATCAGCCTTGAAAGCCCATAGGAGCGAGCGGCCTCCAAGTGTAGCCTGTGTGGGAAAAACTTCACTACCAGGTCTTACGGCAAGCAGCATCTGTGGCCTCACACAGAAGAGAAGTCCCACAAGTGCATAGAACGTTGGAAAGCCTTCATGGTTCTACCCTCATATGACCCAAAAACATCTATCCTGGGGAAAGGCCTACATGGCCAGGCTACTCAAAGCCGTAAGCCTCTCAAGGCCTTTGGGGAGTGCTGACTGAAAGGACCCAAACTTTGTGCATTCCAACGCCCACAATTGTTCATGTATGCCACAAATGTGGGAAGCTCTCACGGGCCACAATGCTTTCTCTTAGCAGGGTTGTCATTGCCAGTTTCTGTCACATAAGCCACCCTACCTTTACCACTTGGTCCAGTGTGTGCTTCGGTCACTACAGTGTGCTCAGAGGAGCTCATTTCAAGTCCTCCTCTCCCCAAATGGAAGAGAATCATCACTGGTGGTTCTCCTAATAGGCCTCATCCCTTCTGCATTGCCAGTTTGGGTATGGACTTGACCCAGGTCTGGTGAGGTCAAGTTCTCTCTCTCTCTCTCTCTCTCTCTCTCTCTCTCTCTCTCTCTCTCTCTCTCTCTCTCTGTGTGTGTGTGTGTGTGTGTGTGTGTGTGTGTGTGTGTGTGTCTGTGTGTGTCTGTGTCTCTCTCTCTCTCTGTCTCTCTGTCTCTCTCTCTCTCTGTCTGTGTCTCTCTCTCTCTCTCTCTCTCTCTCTCTCTCTCTCTCTCTCTCTCTCAGATCTTTGGGATTGCTTGCCCTCTTCAATGATAGTGTTTTTCATGCTCAGGAAGACATTTGTACTGTTTAGAAGTGTGTGGTAATAGAGGCCATATTGTTTTAGCCACCTTTCTTTTTTTTGTTTGTTTGTTTGTTTGTTTTCTTATTATTTCTTTTTTTTTAAATTAACTTGAGTATTTCTTATTTACATTTCGAGTGTTATTCCCTTTCCCGGTTTCTGAGCAAACATCCCCCTAATCCCTCCCCCTCCCCTTCTTTATGGGTGTTCCCCTCCCCATCCTCCCCCCATTGCCGCCCTCCCCCCAACAATCACATTCACTCGGGGTTCAGTCTTAGCAGTACCCAGGGCTTCCCCTTCCACTGGTGCTCTTACTAGGATATTCATTACTACCTATGAGGTCAGAGTCCAGGGTCAGTCCATGTATAGTCTTTAGGTAGTGGCTTAGTCCCTGGAAGCTCTGGTTGCTTGGCATTGTTGTACATATGGGGTCTCGAGCCCCTTCAAGCTCTTCCAGTTCTTTCTCTGATTCCTTTAACGGGGGTCCTATTCTCAGTTCAGTGGTTTGCTGCTTTTAGCCACCTTTCAAAACAACAACAATAACAACAAAGAATCCCAGAGTTCCCAGTGATGCTGATGCCAGGGAGAGGGGGAGCTTCCCTCCTGCATCGCTGGCAACACAGTAGCTTCCCTTTCTCTCCTTTTGTGCAATCAGGTCAAACTGGGCAGAACTGTTGTTGTCACTGCTCCGCTATTCCATGTTTGCCCACCCCTGTGCATCGGGAATTCTAGGCCAATCTAGAATGTATATTGAGATCCTGTCTTTCTTTAAAGGAGGTGGGGATAGGGGAGCAACCACTTAGTTCAGGCCAGAAAAGATACTTGCCACCGAGGCTTGACAGCCTGAGTTTAATCTCTAGAACTCACGTGGTAGAAGGAGACACCTGTAAGTTGTCCTCTGACATTCACACATGTGCCATGCATGGCAAATGTGGGTCACACACACACACACGCACACACAGAGTAAGTGCGTGTAGTTTGATTTTTCAAAAAGTACCCTTCAAAAGCAACTTTCTTCATGATCCTTCCTGAATAAGAATAAATCAGAAGTCAAAACTAATCTCGTTGCCTGTACCCTCCTTTCTGAATCAGCACAACTCATTACACGGCCAGTTGTGACTCAGAACACCAGGAATTCCCTTTCCTCACCTCCTCCTTCCCCAAGCATGCAACGAGCCTGAGCTCTACGGTCTCCTCCATGGTTCTCAAGTTGTTTGCTGAGACTCCTTCCTTGGTTGGAGGGCGATGCTCCCTCCTTCGCCATAGCATCCAATGCTATCCTTATCCAAGGGTGCTCAAGCTGCTTCATCCTGTTCTTCCCCAGACATAAAACTGATTTCATTTCCTCACCGGAGTCCTAGGTTGTCTTGGTCTATCAGCTTTCTTGAGATGTTAGATCTTACATGCTTTGCCCACAAAACCTAAGCAAACCTTTGTGGCTGGCCACAGACTTCAAACCCCCCAGTCGCTGTGCAGTATGTAAAAGGTTCCCTCTTATCTTCCCCCTTATCATGTCAATCTCAGTTCCCTGTTCTCCTCATCTTACCCTACCACGCTCAGCGGTACACCGTGCATCGGCTTCCCCAAGCTACATTCAGTTCTTTGAACAGAATGTATTTTCTTCCTTTATATCTCAAAATCTTCGAACACTGTGTTTCCTTGGCTTCCAGGGTCCTTTTCCTTGTGGGGCTTGTTACTCCTGCTCATCCATCCTCTCAAACAAGGCTTCTTCACTGAAGCTATCCAGAGGTTGGATGCAGCTTTCTCTGTTCACACAGGACTTGCATGATGCTGGCACAGTGGTGTCAACCACACCCAGTCCTCTACCAGTTTGGACCCAGGACTTCTCTTGGCATATCTGATCCATATCACGGGGACTTATATATGATAGGTGTTCGACACACAAGGAAGGGGAGAGAAAGAAAGGCGAGGAAGCTAGGAAAGGGACAGGAGGAGAAAAGAAGAGAAATGCGTTAACAGTATTTACTTAGACGCCTTCCGCTACTGTGATGCCTAATGCCGACTGTCAACCTGATTGGGTTGAGCAGTACCTGGAACACTAAGTTAAGCACTACTCTGGGTGAGTCTATGAGGGATTAACCAAGAGGAACAGACAGCCTGGATATGGGCCACATCATCCCCTAGGCTGAGGCCCAAATGAAATACAGGGGAAACAGAAAAAGTCCAACAGTGAGGACATTCTCTGGTCACCGTGATGAGCAGAATCAAATCACACCCCAAGTTGCTTTGCTCGGGCATTTTGTGTCACAGTGGTAAAAGTCTGACCAATGCACATCCCGTGTAGAACTGGTGGCATTCCGTCAGCTGATTCATGGTGGCTGTTCATACTCATGAGGCAGTGTGAATGTTTGACTCGTGTAGACGATGGGCAATGATCCAGGCAAGCCAATTAGCACATCCGTCGCCTCAAATGCTCACCTCTCTGTGGTGCAAGCCTTCAGAATTCTCCGTTCTAGCCATTTTGAAATACACCACAAATTGATGCTACCTACTGTGACTGTGGTGCACTACAAACCACTGACAGCCATTGCTCTTTCCTCCTGTACACTGACTAACTCTTCTCTGTCCCCGACCGCCACGCCCTTCCAAACATCCAGTAACCACTGGTGTGCTTTCTGTCTCCAAATCAACAATTTTAGCTTTCACATATGAGTGAGACGTGTGGTTTTTAATCTTTCTGCGTGTGGCTTATTTTATTTAATGTAATGACTTCACTGCTACTCACAGTATCACAAATAACCATTTTATACTTTCACAGATGAATTACATTATGTTACACGCATGTACCATATTATCAGTCGACAGTTATTTCTTACCTATTGTGAACACTGGTGCAATAAACACAGGAAGAAGTGTACCCAGGTCTTTGATAGACTACTGGCTTCATTTGAGGGGGTGGGAAGTGGTGAGGGCTATCATGTAGCTCTTCCTTTTTAATATTCTAAAGACGAACCACACTGTTTTCTATAGCATTTGGACCAATTTACACTTGGTCCAAACTTGTTTTTGAATTAGTTGCATAAACACATGCTCCTCCTATCACAGTGACGTCTTCTTGAGACACAAACAGATTGTCCCCATTTGAAACCTCCTCAGCATGCAGGCTGCGGGGAGTCAGTGGGTTTGTTCAGTCAGTACGGTTTGGGCATTGGGTAAGGCTGAGACAAGACAACATGAGGCATGAGAGTTTTACCAGAGTTCATCTCAAGGGGGTTTGCAAGGACGCACAAATGTAGTCCAAGTGTGTTGAATCCTAGCCTCATTCGGTGGGATTGCTGCTTATAAGACAGGAATGTGAAGAGTCAGGACCTCCCACTCATGCTAGGTGCAGAAAGAACTTTCCACAGAGAGATGATGATGAATTCCCTGCACTTGTAAAATAATGATTCCTCAGTCTGTGGTCATTCATTTCCTGTATCCAACCCATAGCTACACTAGTGGGCCTAAAGTCAGAACTGCAAACCACATACCCAATCACATGAACACTTACTGAAGTACACATCCCTGGGCTGTCACCTGAACATCCTAGATACGGCCAGAGAAGATATTTCCAGCTCAGTGTTAAAGCTACTACTTCTCACAGTGGCATTTGATGGATGCCTGTGGGATCACAATGCGACTTGCTTCCATTTTAGTGGTTCCTTTCCCAAAGGGTTCCTTTGAGAGTTAAATAATATGCTTTACATAAAATGCTAACATAATCCCTAATGTTAGATAAGTGTTCATATTTACCACCTGATACTGTTCTTACATTTTGGATCCTTGTTGGTAAGAACATACCCTTTTTGCTTGGTTTGATGAGCGGGGGGAGGGGGGGTTCTTATTACTTGACTGATTTTTCTTCTTTTTATTTTTAATTTTTTATATTTTTCTTGAAACCATAGTAGAGGCTGGCCTGAAACTGGGTTCATAACCTTAACTGTTGTGTATTTTCCAGAACTTCTGTCTCCACCTCCCAAGTACTACAACTATGGACACATGACACAAGCCCCAACAAGACATTCCTTTTTCCTCTTTGTATGCAGCACAAACATTAAGCAGCCATTATAGAAACTTGTAAATGATAGGCCTTCACCAACTTTGAATGGCTTATAAACAAAAGATTATACTTTAACCCATTAAATTGCACAAAAATCTCCAACAAATGCTGAAAGCTGATCACAAAAGATGTACAAAGATAATTATCTTAGCGTCTTCTTCATCACTGTAAAGAGACACCATGACCAAAGCAACAGATAAAAGTGTCTAGTTGGGGCCTGGCTTGCAGCTTCAGAGGGTGAGTCCATTTTCTTCATAGGGAGAACATGGCAGCAGGCAGGCGGATGGGGCACTTGTGTAGTAGTTAAGAACTTACATCTAAGCCACAAGCCCAAGGCAGAGAGAGACAGGGCCCAGGCATGAGCTTTTGAAACCTCAAAGCTCCCAGTGACACACCTTCCCCAACAAGACCACATCTCCTAATCCTCCCCATAACAATTCCACCATCTAGGGACCACACCTTTGAATCTCTGAGTCTCTGGGAGCCATTCTCACCCAAACCACCACATCCTTAGAAAGGCTCCTTGGAACTTCCACAAAGGGGCACTGACTTCAGGCAAGGAGCAGGCAAATTCGTAACAGCCTTGAAAGTATTCATAACTTACAGTACTATGGTACATTCCTTGTTACCAGGCATCTGTCGTAAGGAAAAGGCTGCAACAAAGTGGTGCAACTGTATGAATGTTTTAAATGCACGGACAATGAATGCACACAAACTAGACAGAATCTGACACCCCAGCACTTGCAAAAAGGTTGGACAAACCGTGAATCCTCCACAGCATAGACTGTGACTCAATTATTAAATTCACAAATAATAAATTTTAGTGGCCCAAGGAAATAATTATAGCATGTTAGGGTGAACAAAGTTTGAGTTCAGTAATATAGAAGGAATTTTATATGGAAAAAAAATGAGAAGCTTAAAGAAAATGGGAACAAACACTTAAAGTGCCAGAGCCAAGAAAGATGTTACCTATCCAATAATATTCTGTGCCTGAATAAAATATAAATAAAAATAAAATGTTTTAGAGGAGGGAAAGTGTTGAGATTTGTAATTCTGAAAGCATGGAATAGTCTTGTTTTCCATGTTCTTCCCAGCCAAGAGCCCTGGTGTTGGCATAGAAAACCACCATGGGAAGACGGGAGGTCAGAGGCATGGGAAGAAGGAGGTTTGGAATTAAGGGATGAATTACACAGCAGTGTAATTTTGCTTCTCACATACCACACTGAAACTGAAGACGGACTGCTGCCTTCCACCACACACATGTGCCACTCAGACATACAGACCATCAAGACGCTCACACATAAGATAAAAATAAATATATCTTTAAAAAAAAATAAGAAGTTACTAGGTAGACAGTCAGAAGAAGATAAAGGTGGCTATGAGGTGAGAAAAGTAATACTTCCAACCACAAAACAATTACCAGAACGTTATAGAAAGACAACTATAAAGTTATACAATGACAACGGGGATGGCCCTTCAAAATTACATGGCAAGCCTCGGTGTGTGTGGTGGTTCTAATGAAAATGAGCCCTGAAGACCCACAGGGAGCGGCCTTATTAGGAGATGTGGCCTTGTTGGAGGAAGTGTGTCACTGGAGGTGGGCTTTGAAGTCTTTGATACTAAGCAAGACCCAGTCCCCATGCTGCCAATCCAATTCAAATCTCAGCTCCCTCTCCAGCACCATGTCTGCCCGCATGATGTCGTCCTTCCTGCCATGATGACCGCGAACTAAACCTCTGAACCACAAACCAGCCCCAGTGAGATGCTTTCCTTGGTAGGAGTGGCTGTGGTCTTGGTGTCTCTTCACAGGATTAGAAACCCTAACGAAGACAGTGTGTGAGCGCCAAGCAGACCTGAGGAACTGTAAAGGGGAAAAAAAGGCACACAAAAGGAATGAAAACTTGATGGTTGTAGTTGAAGACTTTAGCGCTGCTTTCTCAATATTTCCCACAAGTGAGCAGATCAGGGCTGCGATCAGCCTTCATCTAGAAAGAAGCTCTTCTTGCAGTGGTCAACGGTGAATACTCGCGAGACTCACAACTGATCGTGTGCAGAGAACACCTAGCCGTAAAGTGCTCGGTGCTAAACAGGACATCTATACCTCACTCTCCAAGACTCGGAGAACGTCACAGAAGTGGGGATGGAGAGAGTGTAAGCATCACAGGCATTACGACCTGTCTCTCATGAGCAGGACTATATAGTTCCTCGCACAAGACTGCACCCATCACTGTTTCTTGTCTTGCATGGGCAAGGGGCTTGTGAGGTCCTCACAGGGTGGCCTATTAAAAAAAAAACTCCTGGGAAATGTAGAAATGAGTATAGTTAACAAAACTTTAGCAGATAGAGTTTGGTATTGGTAATATATGTTATAACTAAAAGGGGTTTAACCCCAAGGGAGCATCTTCAATATGTAAAATAAAACCAATCTACGTTGATTTAATAGACCATCATGTTAACAGACTGAGGGGAAAAAAACACATTATCCTATCAATCAATATATTTAAAAAATGGAAATTGCATACATGTTACTAACCAATGCTCTTAGAAAAGTATGAACAAAATGAATCTTTTGAATCTGACAGGGAATATCTTTTAAAACAACCTATAGTAACTGTGTTTAATGTTAAAAGGTGGAATGTGGCCACGTGAAATCAGAAACAAAACTATGTCTACTCTTTCCTCCGATAATCCAACTTTGTGCTAGAATTTATAGAATTTATAGACAAACAAGGGAAATAAAAGACACACAAAAATAGACTGTTCCCTGGTTTTTACATGATAATTTCTACAAAGTAAACCTCAAGAAAATCTACCCAAAAAAAGGTCTAAAATTTTAAAGGGAGTTCACAAAAATACAGGACAAACACTTAGACATAAATATATTCTGTATTCTGATAGTGGATATGAGAGCACTGGAATTAAAACTGCGAAACTGTGTACAATCACTCAGAAAATGAGAAGTCTAAGAAAACAGATAGGAAACTTGTTTGTGGAAGACTTCAAAATGATAAGAAAAGAATCAAAGTTCTGACTAAAGTGAAGGATCTCTCATACATGGTTTTGAAAACTCAACAAAGTGAAGATTTAATTCTTCCCAAATAGGTAAGTCCAATGTGGTACTTACTAAAATTTCAGGAATATTTTATAAATATAAACGAGTCAATTCTAAAATTTAGAAAGTTACTGTAAACTGTCACAGACAGAACGATTTTGGAAAAATTAAGAATGAACTGGTAGCATTCCACCCACTTGGTCTCAAGATCTGTTAATTGGCTGCTATAATCAAAGCCTCATGGCACTGACAGGCGTATCAATGGGACAGAGTAGAACACTGAGGAATTGACCTATGTAGATACACCCAGTTGATTTCTGACACGAGTACAAAAGAAGTGATTCTATCAAGGAGAAAGATCGTGAACACTTCCATACACCCCAACTGTGATTCATCTAGAGCAAAAATAAATGAATGCGGGCCAACAAACTTTTTTTTTTTTTTTTTTTTTTTTTGCCAAATGCCAATAAGCTGTTTTCAAGCAAGAATCAACATCAGCCAGCAACAAACCCTGAAGCCTACAACAGACTCGTCTGAAAGAGATATTGATGCATTAGTGGAAATTTGTTAAGGAGTAATCAACCACTTTTCGGGGAGGCGTGATTTAAGGCCCACTCCATAAACTGGAACCACCTGACACTGTTGAGGAGGTCAATGACCTGAGACAACATAGGTCACAGGCCCTAGGGAAAACCTGCTACTGTCATTCTGCTAAAGGAACATAGCAAGAAGGAGGAAAACTACATTGACCACAATGACTCTGAAGGACATTCTTTTTATACTCATAGATCAGAGCATCACTCAACTCTCATCAGAGAAGCTTCTTGCAGTAGACGGTAATTAACATAGAGACACATGCCTGGAATTGTGTAGCAGATGAGAGACTCAGCCCTCAGCCTCAAAGTGGATGTCTTCATCAAACCCCTCCCCTCAAGGCTCAGAAGAGGAGGTGGAAAATTTATAAGAGCCACACATGGTAAATTATTCCAGGGGGACATTGTCTTCCAGGCACAAGACTGATACATATATGAACTCAGAGAAAGAGACAGGACACACAGGACCTACATGGGGGCAAACCAGAGAAAGTCCCAGACCTAAGGAAGCTGAGTAGACACAAAATTCCACCCTAAGAAGCTACTTGCAATTAATTCCTGCTTGGAAAGGAAAGTCAGCTTTCACCAATGGATTTCTACTATATCAATCACACTCCAGGAAATGGTCCATGCCCAGGAGAAGATGGCCAAAACAAAATAGACTCCATGTTTTGGGGGTATGGTTTGGTTTGGTTTGGTTTGGTTTGGTTTGGTTTGGTTTGGTTCGGCTTGGTTTGTGGATGTGGATGTGGATGTGGATTTTGTTGCTTCCCTCAGTTTGGTGTTGTTAAGAAATAAAGAACACAGGGAGTAGAGAGATGACTCAATGGTTAAGAACACTGGCTGCTCTTCAAGAGGTCCTGAGTTCAATTCCCAGCAGCCCCATGGCAACTCACAACTGTAGCTCCAGTTCCAGGGAATCTGACACCCCACCCTCAAACACAATGCACATAAAATAAAAGTAAATAAATTATTTTTAAAAAGAGAGAGAACCCTATATTAGGTGAAAAGGAAATAGAGCATCTGGGAGGAGTTGGAGGAGGGGAAAGAATATTCTCAAAATGCATCGTATGAAAAAATTAAATATTTTTTAAATATTTAAAATAAATAAAATATTTTCAGCCTTGTGGCCATACAGTCTTACTCACAACTACTCATTTCTGTTGCAAAATAGTGTTGTGTTAATAAGTCGGGGTGGCTGTTTTTCCAATAAAATTTTAAAGAGAAATTTGGTCATATTTTACCCACAGGCCATGGTTTGCAAGCACTAACCAACTAACCATAGAAAGCGACAAAAATGTTTATTCTTTCCATTTAGAGTGATGGTAACAGAATTATGAATAGCTAACAGAATTATTAAATTTTCAAAATAATCACATTAAAATACTTAACTAGTAGCTATGTGTGGTGGCATATAACTTCAGCTTTGGAGAGGCTGAGATGAGTGGATACTAAGTTCAAGACCAGCCTGGGATAAGCAATAAGTTCCAGGCCAGCCTGGACTACAGAGTGTGGTCTTGTCTTAGCCTGACCCTGTGACAAAATGTTTAATAATGAACACTGAATGTGGTAAGTAGTCAGTACATATAATCAATGACTATATTGATGATGATGACGCCAATGTCAATGATGATGGTAATGATGAAGATGATGATGATGATGATGATGATGATGATGATGATGATGATGATGATGATGGACGTAACAATGACGGTAAGGCCAGAATCGGACAAATCTATCACTGGGTGATATCACTAGTCTCTGGGCTCCTTTTCTACGATGACCTTAGTGACAGAAACTGGCAATTTCCCTACCTCACCCTTCCTGGCCAGTGTCCTGTAATCCCAGAATTTCTGTGACTTTCAAAAGGACAAGCACACCAAGATATGGTAGCTTCCTTAAGCCATCAAGCATTAAGACCTGAGGCTGATGTCAACTCTGTCGTGTGAAGAAATGCTGAAAATAAGCATGGTAGGGTCGAAAAAGAGCGACTCAGAGGGGCTGGAGAGTTGACTCGGAGGTTAAGAGCACTGACTGCTCTTCCAGAGGTCCTGAGTTCAGTTCCCAGCAACCACATGGTGGCTCACAACCATCTGTAATGGGATCTGATGCCCTCTTCTGGTGTGTCTGAAGACAGCGACAGTGTACTCATATAAATAAAATAAATAAACCTTTAAAAAAAAAAAAAAGAGCTACCTGGAGGCACAAGGACAGGGACCAGCCAGGAAGACCTCTAAAATGCATGAATTAATTATGGAAATGAGAAATTAATTACGGAAATGAGGAATTATGGAAATAATGAGGAATTATGGAAATGAGGAAGACAGAAATACGTTTAGGACAGGTGGCCCCAGAAGGCAAAAGAAGTTTAGCTAATGGATTGACGTTAATGGAACCATATTTCAATTTAACCTAACAAAGAGGTTGTAGGATTGTTTTGTTTTGTCCCGTTGAGCTGTCTTAGAAGGAAATGGTTTGCTTCTGACAAATTTTCTCCTCTGAGGGCGGCTAAGCAGAAATTGGGTGGTAACCATAATCAGTAAGAGAAGGCCCCTGGCCCGAACTCTGCAAACCCATGGAACAAATGAAACGAAATCTAAGGACCTCGCTCACTGAATTCTGACCCTCCCCTGTTTACACTGGGGCTTTGTGCTTTACTCACTGCGCTGCTATGACAAAGCACCCGACGGGTGTAATTTAAATAAGGAAGTGATTATTTTGGCTTAGAGTTCGAGATGACCTCCGCGTGGCCGCCGAAGGCATAGAGGAAGGAGCGTGACGCAATGCATCGGGGTCACACTGAGTCCAGTCAGGAGACAGAGACGAATGCTGGTGCTCAGCCCATTCTCTCCTGTTTTATGTCGTCTGGGAGCTCAGCCCACAGAAGGGACCGCCGACATCTAGGGTGGGTTTTCTCACCTCAGTAAACCTCACCTAGAAAATCCCTCACAGACATCCCGGGACTTCGAATTCCATCAAGCGGACCTTCAGCATTGATTGTCACATGTGCTAGGTCACGTGAATTTGGGACGTAGCTGTAACCAGCTCTGGCCACCAACAGTTCAGTGTTTATCTCAAAAATATCTACCGTATGCTGAACAGTTGACAGGCACTCCCTAAGCATCGGAGCTACAGCAGTAAGCAGTTGAACAGTAAATCCTTAAAAATTAAATTGTACGTCCTCGTGATAACGAAGTGTTACCCCACTTTCGGCCATGTTCTTTTTCTGTTTCCAATTGGCCCAATTCATTTATTCATGGACACCATGGACGCAATTTTTAAAATATTGCTAGCATGCAAAACTTAAGTTTCTCCTGCACTAAGACTGTAGGTAAATCTTTTAGAATTAAGATGATAGAATTTTCCTTCCCACAAACTGCAAGGCCGCAGAGCCCAAGACTTTATTAAAGAATAAATACTGCGGCTGGGACTATAGGGGATTAAATTTTAGAAGAAGGTAATTTGGAGGCATTGTGGCCTGTTGTTCCTTCCTCCTCCGATAGAGACAGCAGCTGGGGTTGGGAGAGCTACACGTGAGAGATGGGAAGATCTCCAGTAGGCTGCTGGAGCCCCATTCGCCCATCCGACAGGGTCTGCTGCTTAGGAATCCTTTTCTGGAGAAATCCTTAAGTCACAGAGAAACTTTTCAACCCCCTGTCCCACAGTCGCTCTCCCTACTTCCCTAGACTGATGAACACGGAATATCTGGGTAGAAAAGTCCTGTCGAGTCATGGCAGTTGAGCCACTCGTGATGAGTCCCAGTCTGGGCTCTTGAAAGAGGAATTCAAAGCTGAACAGCCTACGGATGTTCGGACCTCAATGGGGTGAGGTATTCAGCCACTAAAAGCTGCTCTCTGTTAGAGCTTATACAAGACACAGACAAAAGTTCTATCTGGAGATGTTTGCTACAGTTTCTCCTAGTGATAAACAGGCGCCATCTGTGAGTACAACAGAAGGGCAATTATTAAAAACTATTATACAGCTATTAAGTAATGTCTGTTCAAGATTTTATTAAGTCTAGAAGAATGTGCGTGTGCGAGTGCTAAACGGAGAAAGACAGAATAAAACTATACACTGTGATTACAAAATTAATTTCAAACACACGCACAAGAAAAGGATACCCAACAAAGAAAAATATTGGATCCATGTATTAAACAGAATATTAATGGAATTCGCCTCGGATAATGGCATCCTGCAATACTTCTTAAATTAGCATTTTCTGTAGTTTACACATGTTAACCATCAACTGGGTCTCAGTTTTAAAACCAGAGAAATGTTTTTTTACAAACTTTTTCTTTTAACCTGCTAGGAAAAAAAAAATCCATGTTGCTGAAAGAAAGGAGTGTGGCAAATAAAATAGACAACCGTGAAGAACCTGACCGTTTAAGTCCTTGTTTCTAAGACAGGGTCTAGCTCAATAGCCTAGGCTAGGCTTTAACTCGCTGTCATCCTCCAGCCTCAGCCTCCCAATTGCTAGAATTGCAGGCATACGTTTGACAGGACTTGATTATTTGAAACAGTGTTTGTTTAGTTTGGTTCACTATTTATTGTCTATCAGACACTTGCGTGTTTATTAATTTGTATTACTGTTCAGACTGCTTAACCTCAGATAACAATATCGGGTACTTCCAGTTACTCATGGTAGAGCACATCTTCACGGTCTTCAGCCAAAACGCTGCAGGCAAGGTGGACTCTGACTCATTCCAGGAGTAGGCATAGCTCTCTGCAGGCCACAAGACTGAATATGAGGGGATGAAGAACAAAACTATATATACCACGTTCCACGAGAAGAAATTAGTGTTTGGGTAGCACTGGAAAGAGAACATTTCCTCTTTTTACTGGATTGATATTGGGAGCACAGAACCCTGGAATGGTCAGAAAACCCAGTATGGAGTGAGAGCATAAACCCGAATGGCAGGTTTAACCAGTAGGAAGAGAGAAGGTCAGCACTACGGCACCTTCTCTGCTCCAGGGTTAGAGGTGCCTGAAAGTGGTACTACGTGTGGACCTAAGGACTGAGCTAACAAACTAACTTTGTTTTGCATGAAACAATGTGTCTTCGAGCTTTCCAATTCCTTATTTTAAAAAAAAAAAAACTAGACAAGATAAAAGTACATTATTACATTTAACCAGGGAAGAGACCTGGAGAACTGGCAAGAGAAGTCATTTTAGGGTTTAAGCTTACACAGCCCTTGTGCATGCTGCCACAGCTGAGTTCACACGTGTAACTACCCTGCCTTGTCCAGAGAACATTGTTTTAATGTAATCATCTGCCACGTCTGGTCACCTTCTCTCAGCGTCTTCTTTCCCATGACGCCTGAGCCTTGAGAACAGGGGTTGTGAGACAAATGTCTTATTCAGGGCTGACTATTTTACAGTTTCTTATCCTTTTTATATTGACCATTTTATACTGACCTTTTTATATTGACCTTTTTATATTGACCAGCTGTTTCTGTGGAACAGGCTGCAAACACAGCTAGAAGTGTGGTTACTCCCATAACTGTTGTGCCACTAACATACCAGCGGTGACATCTTGCCAATTCCTTGATTATTGTAGTTCGTGGTGTCCACAGCTGGGTGATTTTGATTATTAATTACTTTTTCCTCCAAAAGTGTGAATAGTGCCTTTTGGTAAATAGGATTGGTAAAGATCTTTTCCCAATCTGTTGGCTGCTGTTTTGTCCTAATGACAGTGTCCTTTGCCTTACAGAAGCTTTGCAGTTTTATGAGGTCCCATTTGTTGATTCTTGATCTTAGAGCATAAGCCATTGGTGTTCTGTTCAGGAAATTTTCTCCATGGCCCATGTGATCAAGACTCTTCCCCACTTTTTCTTCTACTAGTTTGAGTGTATCTGGTTTGATGTGGAGGTCCTTGATCCACTTGGACTTAAGCTTTGTACAGGGTGATAAGCATGGATCGATCTGCATTCTTCTACATGCTGACCTCCAGTTGAACCAGCACTATTTGCTGAAAATGCTATCTTTTTTCCACTGGATGGTTTTAGCTCTTTTGTCAAAGATCAAGTGACCATAGGGGTGTGGGTTTATTTCTGGGTCTTCAATTCTATTCCACTGGTCTACCTGCCTGTCTCTGTACCAATATTATACAGTTTTTGTCACTATTGCTCTGTAATTCTGTTTGAGATCAGGGATGGTGATTCCCCCAGAAGTTCTTTTGAGTATAGTTTTTGCTATCCTGGGTGTTTTGTTATTCCAAGTGAATTTGCAAGTTGTTCTTTCTAACTTTATGAAGAATTGAGTTAGAATTTTGGTGGGAATTGCATTGAATCTGTAGATTACTTGTGGCAAAATGACCATTTTTACTATATTAATCCTGCCAAGCCATGAGCATAGGAGATCTTTCCATCTTCTGAGATCGTCTTCAATTTCTTTTTTCAGAGGCTTGAAGTTCTTGTCATACAGATCTTTCAATTGCTTGGTTAAAGTCACACCGAGGTATTTTATATTATTTGGGACTATTTTGAAGGGTGTCATTTCCCTAATTTCTTTCTCAGCCTGTTTATCCTTTGAGTAGAGGAAAGCTACTGATTTGTTTGAGTTAATTTTATACCCAGCCACTTTGCTAAAGTTGTTTATTAGGCTTAGTAGTTCTCTGGTGGAACTTCTGTGTCACTTAAGTATACTATCATATCATCTGCAAATAGTGATATTTTGACTTTTTCCTTTCCAAATTGTATCCCTTTGATCTCCTTTCCTTGTCTGATTGCTCTGGTTAGGACTTCAAGTACTATATTGAATAGGTAGGGAGAGAGTGGGCAGCCTTATCTAGCCCATGATTTTAGCAGGATTGCTTCAAGTTTCACTCCATTTAACTTGATGTTGGCTACTGGTTTGCTTGATTTTACTATGTTTAGGTATGGGCTTTGAATTCCTAATCTTTCTAAAACTTTTAACATGAAGGGGTGTTGAATTTTGTCAAATGCTTTCTCAGCATCTAAGGAGATGATCATGGTTTTTTTTTTCCTTTGAGTTTGTTTATATAGTGGAGTATGTTGATGGATTTCCATATATTAAACCATCCCTGCATCCCTGGTATGAAGCCTACTTGATCATGATGGATGATCATTTTGATGTGTTTGGATTTGATTTGCAAGAATTTTATTGAGTATTTTTGCGTCAATATTCATAAGGAAAATTGGTCTGAAGTTCTCTTTCTTTGTTGGGTCTTTGTGTGGTTTAGGTATAAGCATAATTGAGACTTCATAGAAGGAATTTGGTAGTGCTCTGTTTGTTTCTATTTTGTGGAATAGTTTGGACAAGTATTAGTATGAGATCCACCCAAGAGGAGTAGAAGGCAGGAAATAATCAAACTCAGGGCTGAAATCAACCAAGTAGAAACAAAAAGGACTATACAAATAATCAACAAAACCAGGAGCTTGTTCTTTGAGAAAAATCAACAAGATAGACAAACTCTTAGCCAGACTAACCAGAAGGCACAGAGAGTGTATTCAAATTAATAAAATCAGAAATGAAAAGGGAGACATAACAACAGAATCGAAGGAAATTCAAAAAATCATCAGATCCTACTAGAAAAGCCTATATTCAACAAAACTGTAAAATCTGGAGGAAATGCACAATTTTCTACACAAATACCAGGTACCAAAGTTAAACAAGGAACAGATAAACCATCTAAACAACCCCATAACTCCTAAAGAAATAGAAGCAGTTATTAAAAGTCTCTCAACCAAAAAGAGCCCAGGACCAGATTTAGTGCAGAATTCTATCAGACCTATATATTCTTGACTTTCTAAAACATTTAAGTCAGTGGTTCTCAACCTTCCTAATGCTGTGATCCTATAATATAGTTCCTGATGTTGTGGTGACCCCAAAACCATCAAATTATTTCATTGCTGCCTCATAACTATAGACATTTTGCTACTGTAATTAATTGTTCTATAACTATCTGATATGCAGAATATCTGATATGTGACCCCTGTGAAAGGTTCATTTGACCCCCCTCAACACCCAAGGCCCCGCAACCTACAGATTGAGAACCACTGATTTAGATGCTTCTTAACTTATTAATTTTAAAACTTTCAAAAATTTTACACATTCACTTAGTACCATAAACTGTCTTATTAGGGCTACCTTCATTATATCCTATAGATTTGGATATACTATGCTCTTTATACATATATATATATATATATATATATTATGCTTTTATTTTAACTGATTTCTGGAAATTTTTAAACCTCCTTTTGTGATTTCATTCTTGAGCAAATTCTCATTCAACAGTGTGTTATGCGTTTCCATGGCTTTGGTCTGCTTCTGTAGTTCCTATTACCGTTAACAGCCAGCTTTATTCCACTGTGCTCAGGTAGAACGCAGGTGTTATTTCAATTTCCATATATCTGTTGGAAGTTTCTTTGTGACCTAGAATGTTTCAATTTTGGAGAAAATTTTTATGGACTGGCAAAAGAAATTTATATTAGTATGTAGGTGAAATTTTTATTGATATCTGATAGGTCCATCGTATTTGTAATGCCATTTGACTCCAATGTTTTTCTGTTTAGTTTTATCTGGATACTTGGTCTATTAGTGTCAGTGGGGCACTGATGTCATATACTATTACTGTGCTTGGGTTAATCTGTATTTTTAGGTTAAATGTTATTGTTTTATAAAATTGGGTCCCCTGAGTTTGGCGCACAAACTTTCAGAACTGCTATATCCTCTTGGTAGATTTTTCCTTCAGTGAATATGATATGTTCCTCCTCTCCCTTCTGACTACTTTTGATTTGAGGTTTTAGTCAGATAGCAAGCATCTATTCCTGCTCATTTCTTGGTTCCATTTTTGTAGAATACCGTCTCTCATCCTTTTGCTCTATGGTGGTTTCTATCATGGTGGTGAGGTACATTTCTTGGAGGTGGCGAAAAAGATGGATCTTAGTTTCAAATCCCATCTGTTACTACCGTGTGTCTTCGTGGGATAATTAAGACTCTTAAGATTAAGAATTATTTTGAATAATGCTTATTAATTCCGGTCATTATGCAGGAGCAGTGGTGCCTTCTTTGACCTCTTTTGATTCCCTGCTCTGAAACTGTTCACTTGTTCCATGTACCCTCTTGAGAGTGCTTAACTTTCTCTTTAGACTGAAGCAATCCTTTCAGTGTCCTCTGAAGAGCTGACTTAGTGGACATTAAGTCTTCAAATGCTTTTTATCATGGGAAGTGTATGACTGATACACTTTGCTGGGTATATTTGTCTTTACTGGCATCTTTGGTCTTTCAGAACTTAGACAACATCAGCGTGAATACCTTCTGGCTTTCAAGGTCTCCGCTGAAAAGTCAAGTGTTATTTTGATGGGCCCACGTTTAAACGTAACTCGGTCTTTCTGTCTTACAGTTCTCGATATCCTTCCTCGTTCTGTCCGTTTAGTACTCTAGTCATCATATGGCGTGGGCAGTTTCCTTTCAGCTCCTGCTATTTTGATGTCCTGTATGCCTCTCACACCTCTATAAATATCTCTTTCCTTAGATTAGGGGAACTTTTCTCTGCAGTTTCAATGAAAATATTTTCTATACATTTGGTCTGGGTTTCTTCTCTTCCTTTATACCTACTATTCATAAAATTGGTCTTTTTATGATGTCCCAGAGTCCCTGCATTGTCTGCTCAAGAGTTTTCCTAGATTCGATATTATCTTTGAGTGAGTTTTCCAATTCCTCTACTTGTCTTTGAGCCCTGATATTCTTTCCTTCACTTGACACCTTCTACTGGTGAGCCTTCCACTGAGTTACTTTGAGTTACTAAATTTTAGTCTCGATTTTTATTTTAGTTTGGATTCTCCATTTTCTTCAGATGTTCTATCTTGATATTAGAGTCTATTTTTGTGTCTTGAATGATGTTTCTATCATTATTACATTCAACTCTTCATATCCTGCAGTCTTTATTCCAACATTTACTCACATCCTCAAAAGTTCCTTGAGCATACTCATAATTGATATTTGGAAATCACTATGCATCATCTAAGTGGCTTATCTCAGGAAACTTAACTACAGGGTACTAATTTTAGGGAGATATGTCTTGGTTATTAGTGTTGATTATGATTTTGCGATGGGAAATGGATTGTTTTAAATTTTGAGGTGAATTCTTACGAAAAATGTATAGGAATTACACTCAGGACTAGGAAACGTAAGAAAAAGGATGCAGGAAATTATTACACCAAGCTAACTGCTTACACATTTCTGACAGCCACTGTTGTCAGACTGGAAAGGATAATGACAGTGTACCTGATCCACGGTTTCTCTAATTGTCACCCAGTCTCCCATCAAGACTTTTGCTTTTAAATGCAGAACACCGCATAGACTACAACTTTTGCCATAACCACCAGAAACAGACAAAGAAAAAAACCCACAAAGTCAGATACTTTCCTGAATCCATCCAACAGCTAAAACTTTAGTCAATTAAGTGGGGGGAAAGGTCAAATACCGGGGCTGAACAGAGAAGTCAGCTCTTAGGAGCACTTGTTCTTACAGAGGACCCATTTGGCCCCAGCATCCACGTGGCTGCTCACAACCATCTGTAACTAGAAGTCAAAAGGGTCTGACACCCTCTTCTGTTTCCATAGACACTGCATACATGTGGCAAACAGACGTCCATGCTGGCAAAACACCCATATGCATAAATGCATAACTAAAATAAATCTTTTTTTTTTTTTTAGAAAAATAACTCCAAAAGAGACAACAAAACATGCTTTCATCTTTTACAGATCACGTGAGACAGTGGTGGCTGCCGTATTCATAGAAATCAGCTAAAACGTGAATAAGTTCATTAAAGCCGCATGTGGCTAGAACAAGTTTGTCCTTCCTAAAGTTTTAAGCCCAGCCTGTTCACAGGGACTAAGAATTCCTCCCTACCGGTACCACCTTGCGCTCACGAGACTGACAGATGGTTGGAACAGAAAACGGCATGGCACCCTTGTCTCCTTGGTAGCACAGGTGTGAAGAGGGTGACTAATGGTGCCAGCAGTCGGGCACAATGTCCTTCTCAGGTCTCTGCCTCTTTCTCTACAACAAACAGTGACTCACAAGGATCAATTACTTCCAAGGAAAGAAACTCTCTTCAGGATACAGGCAAACCTGTATTGATTCTAGAAGAAAGGTAGAAGAAAAAGCACTTACTATCCTTGAACTAGGACTCTCTACTCCTACATCAAACCTAGGCTACGTGGGAAGATGAGTGAGCTGCCTTTAGGAAGTGGGGGCGGGGGCATAAAGATCAATGACTCATGTATACAGGCATGCGCAGATAACTAAAAGCTGAAGATATTCACATGAGCTGACCCCATTATCTCTAACTCTGCTCGGCTCTGTATCCCAGTGGCCAGAAACTTAGGGTTTTTACACAATCAGCACCTGGAGGTTTATTCTGAAAAAAATTAGTTAGGAAGCTATTATATTCTATATTGGGTACATAGAGGAAGAAAGGGAGCAAATTACATTTTAAAAAGTCAGGCCAGAAAAGGAAGACGTGACTGTAGCCACAAGATTTTTCTGGTGACTTAAAGAAGAGAATCATATTTAATATTGTGTCCATGGATGGAGCAGGACTCTGATGAGAAGGGATCAGGATAAAGCCATGCTCCTGGTTGAGAGGGGAATGAAAGCGGTGTTGGGGAAGATCCGTGATGAGAACACTCCAGAGACAGCAACACAAGGCTGCAAGTTCAAGGCTAACCTAGGCTATGAAGAGAAACCCAGATATAATAAAGAAGGAAAGAACAGAGAATGGGAAGGGAGAGGAAAAGGAAAAGAGAACGAGAGTAGACCAATGAGCCAGATGTGATGGCGTTCATCGGTAGCTCCCAACATCTGGGATGTTGAAGAGGAAGTATCACTTAAGCCCCGGAGTTCCATGAACCTGGGCAACACAACAGAGCCACATAGGAAAGAAAAAAAGGGGGAAAAAGAAGGAAGAAGAGAGGGGGAGGGGAGCGTATGGAGGAAAGGAGGGGAGGGAAGAAGGGAGAGGAGAGAATTTTGACAAATTCTGTAACATGCCGGAAAGAAGACTACACATGGCTGGTTAGAGAAAATGGAAAACAAAATCGTTTCTTGTAATCTAATAAAAAAAAAAACCTACAAAATATTTTTTTCTTCAACTGACAGATAACGTTGGGTTACTAGGTATATCTAAGTTTAAGGACAGCAAAGCTGAAATAAATACATAACATTGGCTAGGGAAGTGAGGCAGAAGTTAAAACTTGCTTATCATGCACAAAAGTCTGAGTTCAATCCCCAGAGATAAGAAATGCTCAATAAAATAGTAGGTTTCCGTATGGCTCTTTCAAACATCCTTAATGTTATTCATCCCTCTCCCAACCTCTTTCTCTGCCCTACCCCCTGCATTATTCTGCGGACCAAACATTCTTTCCCACCACTCTCCCCCTCATATCATCAAGCCTACTGTTTTATACGTGATATAAGATCTTTAATTGGTACCCTGCTATGCTGGAGAGTTTTCTGTCAGCTTGACACAAATTGAAGTCATCTGAGAGGAGGAAAACTCAACTAAAAAACATGCCCCCATAAGACCAGGCTGCAGGCAAGACTGTAGGGCATTTTCTTAATTAGTGATTGATGGGGGAGAGCCCAGCCCATTGTGGGTGATGCTATCCCTGGGCTGGTGGTCCTGGGTTCTACAAGAAGACTGGCTGAGCAATCCGTGAGAAGCAGGCCACTAGGCAGCACTCCTCTGTAGTCTCTGCATCATCTCCTGCCTCCAGGTTCCTGCCCTGCTTGATTTCCTGCCCAGACTCCCTTCAGTAATGGACTACGATGTGGAAGTATAAACTGAATAAACCACCTACTCCCCAAGTGCTTTGTTCATGGTGTTTAACTACAGGAGTAGTATCCCTATATTACTATTAACACTACTACCTACCTAAGACCCTACACAGAGGATTGTGTTCATCCCAGAAACCATAGGTCACCTAATCAAAAGCCCACTGCTGGGGGTATGATACTTCCCTCAAGATGTTGGTCATAGTTATCCCAAAGACCTCCCCCAAACAATGCAGGCTACTGGAATTTGATGGTAAGACCTTTTACTGAAGACGCCACACGCATTGGTCCTAGACCATGTAGAAATCAAGTTAGTATTGACCAGGAGGTGTTCTCCCTCTGGCTAGATGTTATGCCAGCTATGGGAATGAGGGTGTCCTCAAAGTCTTACCCAGATGTGAGCCCTACGAACTGTAACAATGATCAACACTGCAAGAGATACCCATGGGTGCTACCATGGCATGAATGTCATGAGGGTAACCAACAACTTTATGATTAGATATAAATCCAGGAAACATGCCTGGCTCTGCAAATCTAGCCAAGAATCCATGTTGAAAGAGATCACAGGCCACAGGGGTAAACATACTAGACTGTTCTGCTTAATGGGCATAGCATCAAACTGCTCTCTGAATTCATATCTCTCTACCTATAAATTCGTACAGCTCTGAGGCCTCATCAGAGAAGTTTCTTTGTGCAGCTGATGGTGGTTAGCTCATAAATTCATACCTAGCTACAAGAACAGAGAATGAGTTGTCCATGAAGTGGTCAACCACAAAGGGAGCATCTATGCAGCACTCCTACGTGGCACAGAGAGCATCACAGAAAGGGGGCAGAAAGATCGTAGGATCCAGAGGTCATGGAGGACCAGAGCGAAAGTGTCTTCTGGACATGAGAGGACAGCCACACTCATAAACTCACAGCAACTACGGTTGCCTGAATAAGACCTGTCATAAGAACTAGCCAGTCAACATTCTAGCGTGGAGTGAAAGGGAGTTCATGACCCCTGTCCTAACTGAGGAGCCTTAGAGAGTTGACAGCGTCTGGGGTTGGGAGAGTTAGTTTTCATCAAGGATGTGACCCCGGTAGGTTGACCATATTCCAATGGATGACCCTATACCCAGGAAGTATAGGCAGCACAAATTAAGTTGATAGGTTATTTTTACATGACGTTGGGGCTTAGGGGAGGTGTAGTAGGTCTAAAAATAGCCTTTTGGTGGTAATGACCTCCCTACAAGAACATGCAAAGGAGAGACGTGCCCTCTACAAAAGTCCTCCTTCCTCTCTCTCCAGAAGAGGATACACATACAAAAAAAAAAGCTCATGATATAGAACTTTGATTCCTACTTTATGAATATGAGATGCTCAGGATGCTATAAAATCACTGCAATCATTAGTGTACATCAACGGTAGTCTGTGTGTTGACTACTCCGCCATCCTCCACCAGCCTACAGGCAGAAGAGAAGGCTGCTCCTCCAGGAGGAGACAGCATGGCAACTCTCCTGATTTAAGATGGGTAGAAAATGATCCCAATAATGACATTTGGGAATTTAAAATATTTTAAACAGTCTCTAGGAAAAAAAAACTTTTTCATAAAAAAAAAAGGTATAAGTAGCTATTTGTATCTATATGTTTCCACGTATCTGTGCAAACTTAAATCCTTGGGTGATTTTGGAGAGGCCTTCAAACCTACATGATCCCTCACTCCCCGTATTAGCCATACACTGATTTTGAGAGTAAAGTAACAGAGTCTCAAAACCTTCCAGCCTGGCCCTGCCCCAACGCTGAATTTGAGATGATAAATCAATGACAGTCTCTGCCAGGACCCTGTGTGATCGCATCAAGGTCAGAGAGTGTCCCGGTTTGAGAGACATCGCTCAGGAAAGCATACAGGACAGCTAGACACCTATCTGTTCTCTCTCTGAGGGAACATCCAGCCAAGGCTGTGCTCGTTGTTCAGAAGACTGGCCTCAGGCAGATAGCAGGAGTAGGGAGGCTGTGTCCTCCTCAGTCCTTCATCTCTGACTGTGCAGTGGTTTGGACAGCTTGCCAAGGTTTACACGATGAGCATTTAGAATGAGCCATGGGTCATTAAGGTGGGTTGTCCGAATTTGTCCAATCCTCACAAAGCCTTGAAACCACTATCAATGGGTGACTCTCTTCTGGACACGTTACCAAGTCACTGGTTCTTCATGTCTGTTTTTCTTTGGGGGTGGGGGCTCAGCCCTTTGTAAACTCGGATGCCAGTTCATTATTGGCTAATACTCTCTACCCCCTCATCTTCGAATAGTGTGCATAGAACTTGTAAATTTCTAGCCCCCGTTGAAGGCAATATCTTCAGATACATTTCCTTTTCTTAACTAGACAAGCTCACTGTCTTAGGTGTAGCGGTATACTCCTGCAGTGCCAGCACAAGAACCTGGGGCAGGGGAATGGTAAATTCAAAATCATTCAGGCTACATAGAAAGACTCTGTCTCAAAAAATTAAATCAAACATACATTCATACACAAAAGCAGAATACCAAACCCATAGCACCTTGAAGAAATCAACAGTATCAAAACGTTCTTTAAATCACGGTGGTTTCCACTCTGGAAATCAGTCTGTCAGTTCCTCAGAAAATTAAACATAGTACTACCTGAGGACCCAGCTATACCACTCCTGGGCATACATCCAAAAGATGCTCAAATATATAGCAAGAATACATGCTCCACTATGTTCATAGCAACCTTATTTATAATAGTGAGAAGCTGGAAAGAACACAGATGCCCTTCAACAGAGGTACGGATAAAGAGAATGTGGTACATCTCCACAATGGAATATTCCGCAGCTATCAAAAACAATGACTTTATGAAATTCATAGGCAAATGTTTGGAACTGGAAAATATCATCCTGAGTAAGGTAACCCAGTCACAAAAGAATACAAATAGTACACATTCACTGATAAGTGGATATTAGCCCAAAAGCTTAGCATACCTAAGAAAAATTCAGAGATGATATGAAGCCCAAGAAGAAAGAAGGCCAACATGTGGATGCTTCATTCCTTCTTAGAAGGGAGAACAAAATTCTCACAGGAGGAAACACAGTGCAAAGAAAGAGAAGGGACTAAAAAAAGATCATTCAGTGACTGCTCCACCTGGAGATCCATCCCATGTGTTGCCACTAAAGCCAGTCACTATTGCCGATGCCAAGAAGCGCTTGCTGACAGGAGCCTGATATGAGTGTCTCCTGAGAGGCTCTGCCAGAGCCCTACTGATACAGATGAGGATGGTTGCAGCTAACCATTGGACTGAACAAGGGGACCCCAATGGAGGAGTTAGCGAAAAGACTGAAGGAGCCGAAGGGGTTTGCAACACCATAGGAAAAACAATATCACTCAACCAAACCCCACCAGAGCTCCCAGGAACTAAACCATCAACCAATGAGTACACATGGAGGGACATATGTAGCAGAGGATGGCACTGTCCAGCATCAATAGGAGGGAAAGCCCTTGGCCCTGTGAAGGCTTATTTCCCCAATGTAAGGTAATGCCAGGGTGTTGAGGTTGGAGTGGGTGGGTAGGAATGGGAGCATCTTCATAGAAGCAGGGGGGAGGGGTGTGGGAGAGGGGAAGGAGGATAACATTTGAAATGTAAATACATAAAATATCCAAGAAAATCAATTTTTTAAAAAAATCACAGTAGTTTCATGTATTTCTTTAAATTTTAGTCACAGGTTTAGGAGAGAACCTTAAAAAAAATTATCTTCACTGAAGATAATTTTGCCTTGGTTCAGACAAGTAAGGTATTTATGACTCCTGCCTTGTGAGGCCAAGTCAAAGAGAGGTGTGCTTAATTTGTTTCGTGGTTATAAAAGTAAATACTGTCAGGGCCAACACTTCGGTGCTGGCCCATAGCTTCCTGGTGTGCTTCCTTCTACTGCACTCAGCTGTTTTCACTATTAAGAAGTTATCACATCCAGAACTGTGAAAACCCAATAGACAGCAAGCCATTGTCCAAGCAAGGACTTAAGCGGTCACTTAGCATTCTCTCGCTTAGCCGAATGAACCTAGGCATATCCTTTAACAGTTCCATGCTTCAATTCCCCTACTGGTAAAGGAGAGGTGATAGTTCTTGCGCAGTTAGAATAAGCCACTTACCTTGTCTATAGTCTTAGTCTATACTTGGTCCAAACCAACATCAAAATTCACTATTAACTGTTGCCATCTGCACTCCCAACTTGTGGCCTCAAGCTAGGACACTTTCAGCTATGTGGAATTAGTGTCATTCCCCTCGGTCTCTCTCTTTCTTACATGACAGTCGTCGATAGACAATCGATTCTTTTTAATACTAACTTCTAAATACTGTCAAATCCATGTTCTACCCATCATCCTCTTTGACGAGGCGTTAGTTTAGTTCTGACCCTCTTGACTAGACTGACTGTTTCAAACATTTCCTCACTGGCTTTATCTTTCTAAAAAAAAAAAAACCTTGTTCACTCCGTGAAAACCCTCCACATCACTCAAATATCCTGTGGTTTCAACATATGTCAATAAGGCCAACATTCCAATCATTCCAATTAAGTCCAACTCTATTATCACTAATTCGGGAGGTCTAGAATGAGGTCTAAGAGTCTATTTTTTTATCTAGTTCCCAACATGGGTCCGGTAGTTATTTCCTGGACCAGTGCTTGAGAGTCATTAAAATGGAAAGTTGGCATCCTTTGGAATGCCTTACAAAGCCCCACACCTTCTTACCTACCCCTTGGAGGAGACTGCACGCCACCTTCTTCCTATGGTTTGCTGTCACCGAATCGCTCCTTAGTCCCTCCCACAGATCTGGTCGCACAACTCCATGATGACATTTGCTTGCAATAGGCGAGTGGCATACTCTGTGGTCACAAAGGGGCCCACACTGAAAACTCTTTTCCCTACACTTGTACCCTACACTCGGTACAGTGTATTGTCATTACCATGAAGTTCTTGGTAACTGTTGGACCCAAGCCACTTCGTTTTCATTTTGCTCCAGGCCTGTGAATTATGTGCTTGGCCTTCTCCACTCAACTATGAGCTTCTCAGAAACAGGAGCCGTTTTCCCCACTCACTGAAGATCTTCCTGGTTCGCCCAGAGGACTCCTGGTACAGACCAGAGGTGGCATAAATAATCTGTTAGGCTCACACATGAATGAATTTGAGAATATAATAAAGTGTCATAGAAAAATAGTGCGGTATGGTTAATTAACTCTGCACAATAAGGTGTTTATACTTGGGAAAGAGTGAAAGCTACTGGAGATTGTTCACCGGGTTGTTTTTTAAATAACAAATTTTCTAGCTTTATTTTTTAATTACTCAAAGCGGTTCTATTTCCGAGCCCTGTTACGTCTTCATTTTTGTTTTTCTTCAGAATGTAAAACTGCAGGTTAATGGAGCATGCCGTTACAGCCAACCAGGGCCACGGTGTCTGTGCCAGAGACTGTGCCTGACTTGGGAAGGCCACGGAGAGGTTGCTCAGACAGGACCCTTGCTCTCCAGTGACAATTAAATCCCACTCCTCGCAGGTTTATATCAAAGATGAGTTCACTTCATGGGAGTTCTGCAGCCATGAATGGAGGATAAAGACATCAGACTTGGCCAGTGGCCCAGCTTCCTGAACGTTTTCAACTGACAAAATGTCTCAGCCTGAACACAATTCCTTCTCTATGTAATTTGAAGGCCTACTAGTTAACATTGGCAAGCATCTTGGAGGTGCTTGGGAAGCATAATAAGTGAGTAGCTATGAAGACGGGGCAGGGGGAGGGGCTTCTGCTCCTGGGCAGTAGAGAAGGAAAGGAAAGACATCAGAGTGAGCTGACTGATTGTTGAGGACACACAGCCCCAACTCACAGTGATGGCACAGTACTATTATTGCCCATGTGGCTGAGCCTACACATTGCCTGCTACCACCCCAGAGGACCTGCAATAGTAGCATCTTGCCAGACATTCGGAAAGAGTCTCCTGGGTCTCCATATTCTCTAGTCTTTAGTTTCTCAGTTCTTAACAAAGAACTATGTTAAATATTTGCCAGCATACCACCAAACACACTGCCCTTGTGACCTTCTTTGCCTTTGGATTACCCACTTGTGTGTATAGCAGGCATCATGGTGACAACAAAGCAATCACATTCTCTTAGTTAAGAGCGCATACATGTTAGGTTAAATGTTTAATGCAGCGCTAGTGACATCGGGAACAGGAGGGGCCCTAGGGGAAAACATAAATGTCAATTAACATGTTTAACCTCATCTCGGAAGTGCACAATGAATACGGGCATCAAACATCATTTTCTAGAGTAGAAGAATCAAAATTAAAAAGTAACATTTGAGGACAGGGGTAGGGAAGAGAGTAAATATCCACGAAAAGAGATTGCTGCTTGGCATATAAATTCACGGCACCACTTTTAGAGAGAAATGGAGTATTCGGTGTCAAATATTATATGTCAAAAGTTAAACTGTACGTCTCCTTTAGCGCTGCAACATTATTTCTGAGCATTTGTTCTCAGGAAATAATTGGAAGAATATCCAAAAATTCCTAATGTTGTTCATCACAGCCAACACAAAGTTAAGAATAACAAGAATGCAACGTGGGAGCACAGTTCATACAAACACAACTCAAATGCCATAGTAGACATGCAGGGCTATACAAAAGGAAAAAATGTCCAACCTGCATCTATCCTCAGCTCTCACAAAAACAGGTAGCCTTCAAAGGAGAGTACAGATTCCATTCTTTGCCTTAAGAATGCTTACTTGTGAAGATGTGTATGTGATTGGTTTTATTTTATTTGGGCTCAATGCATAGGAGAAACAACAGATAATATTCAAATCGTGTCTGGATGCATGTGACGGGGAGAAGGGAACCAATGGAAAAGCAATGTGTTTGGCAACATGCTGGCAAGACCAGGATGGAAGACCCGCAGTTACGTGCAGACTTCTGTAGCACAAACTCTATCAATGTCGCTCATTTCAGTGTACCGATGTGCTGTCACAAGATATACAGACGCACAGGAGCCCACTACCCAGTATTTCCATACTACAGGAACAACATGCAGAATCTGAAGGATGTAAGTTATATGAAAATGCACTCCAATTATGAGATGATGTGGCTTTATGAATACACTGCATAAGCCTGGAAAAGAGTCCCCCAACATGGTAGTATTAATCATATTCAGATGTACACTAATGAATCATATCTACTTTGCTCTTCAGTCCTGAGTTCTTGTCTCAATATTTTCACAAACACACAAACATACACACACACACACACACACACACACACACACACACCACCACCACCACCACCACCACCACCACATTATCTTTGTAACCAGAAAAATAGTCAAATGTTTGTTCTTTACTTGCTAAAAACACACAGAGCACTTTCAGAGTACATCTCTTTTCCAAATCTTGCTAAAATAAAGTACATCTCCAAAAGGAATGATGTTGAATCAATTAATCAGTATCATTGTTAGTCGTGCACGAGGAGATGAGCTGTAACACTTCTAAGTCATTTCAGAAGGGAAATGCACAACACTGGAATTCATGGGTGAGAACTCCCTCGAGATCTGAGAGTCTCACTTCACAAAAAGAAAACATCCCTTGGGGAGCCCTACAGGACAGGTATAACATAACATTAGCTTCTTCATTTATAAATAATCTTTACAGAAAACAGAAATATATATTATATTGTCATTAATACAAAAAGGATCCTTTTTGTATTTTGTATTGAAAAGCACTTCCTTTTCCTCCAACGGGTTTTTCCTTCCTTTGGTGTCTTATTTTTTGAAGGCAATACTCAAAAATGTCAGCTAAAATTGCTCTATAGCTCCTGCTTCTTTGATTCTGGACTGAAAGATAATTCCAGCCATTCTCCGTTCTTCTTTTACATGAGAGCCAAGTCCTAGATGGTTAAGTTTTATTGACATTTGAAGCTATTTCTATCATTAGAGGAATTATGGTTGGAAACATCCACACTCGTGTTGTTACAAAGAACCTGTAAACACTTTGGTATGTCACAGTTTTAGACCATCTTGGCTTTCTAAAAGGGATTAGCCCACAAGTCAGAGGAGACAAATCTACTCAGCAAATACAAAAATCTGTAAAACAGCATACCTTGGGGAAGCTAACATCAGTCATTCTCCTTGGCCTTGCTTTCTTAGGAGAAGAAATATGTTCTATGAAGAGTACAGTGTCCCCAGTAAAGAAAAGGCATCAGTGGACTGCGTTCAGTCACAGAGACACAAGACTACCTAATTAGCCCAACCTATGCGATGTTCCAGCTCTTAAACTTGCTGACTGCGCAACCTTGGGCAAATGCCTTGTACATTGCTCTCCCCACCAACCTCACAGGGTCATGGCAGAAACTAAATAACAATGGAAACACATTATATGCCAGAACCCAGAACAAAAATATGTGATAGATAGATAGGTAGGTAGATAGATAGATAGACAGATGATAGATAGATAGATAGATAGACAGATGATAGATAGATAGATGATAGATAGATAGATAGATGATAGATAGATAGACAGATAATAGATAGATAGATAGATAGATAGATAGATAGATAGATAGATAGATAGATAGATAGATGATAGATAGATAGATGATAGATAGATAGATAGATAGATGATAAATAGATAGACAGACAGATGATAGATTATAGATAGATAGATGATAGATAGATAGACAGACAGATGATAGATAGATAGATAGATAGATAGATAGATAGATAGATAGATAGATAGATAGATGATAGATAGACAGAGATAGATAGATAGATAGATAGATAGATAGATAGATGATAGATAGATAGATAGACAGATGATAGACAGATGATAGATGATAGATAGATAGATAGACAGACAGACAGACAGACAGATGATAGATAGACAGAGATAGATAGATAGATAGATAGATAGATAGATAGATAGATAGATAGATAGATAGATAGATGATAGATAGACAGATGATAGAGAGAGATAGATAGATAGACAGATGATAGATAGATGCATACATGCATACATACATACATATATGTGATATGATATATGATATGATATGATAGACAACTTTTGAAGTTTTTTGTCATGAGTGAGGACCAATGTAGCAAGAAAAACATTGCAGTACTAGGCAGGTGGCCAGGTTTCGGCGGTCGGAACAGGACAAGGAGCTGGGCGCATACTAATGCTGCACCTCTGCTGAGCCGACTGGTCAAATCACTGCTCACCAAAATACACAGTGTCCCTTCCCCAGCCGGAGCACTCAACTGAGCCTCCAGCTGCATACAAAACCGGGCAGACCCCGGATGGTCTTGGCGGTGATGAACCAGGGGCAAGATTGCTTCGCCTAGAGCACTTATTAGGTGAGGGAGGAGGTAGTCTTCAAGAATATAGGTGACCCATGATGACATTTCAAAGAAGACGAGTAAAGAGGAGACGAGTGGATGAGTGTGTGTGATTACAAATGAGAAAGAAAGAAAGTGTGCAAAAAGTCCCTGCCTTCTGGTCAGTGCATTGTAGGTGAGGATTAGAGCGCAACCTCAGTCTTTCAAGGAAAGACTTAGGAGGGAAAAAGGAGCATGAGTCAACGTGAGGCCAGTAAGTGGTGACATTTGAGAGTCCTGAAAGCAACTGTTACTGATAGTTATATCTGAAGGAAGTAAAGACAAGGTTAAGAAAGCCATCTGAATTGAAGTGCCCATTAGTCCTTCACAACTTTTTTTTTCCGCAGCTTTGATAAATGGGATCGATTCCAGAATGTCAAAAAAAAAAAATTGTTGCTATAGAAACAGGTAAGCAGATTAAACTTGAAAGACCAGTTTTAGAACAAAGAATTTAATAGTCAGGACTTGAGCAATTAACCAAGAAAACATTTTAAGTAAATATCTTTCGGGTTTGTTATTTGTGTATTAATCCCAGGAAGGTAAAAAAACGCTATTATAGAGTTAGAGCGTCACAGTCTCACATTTTAATTGCTTCATTACTGTCATAAAAGGCTATGCTTACACAATTAGCAGAAAGACCTTATTACCCAGAACTGCACATCTCCGACTCTCTCCTGATTACATTGTAATTGAGAAATATCACTTTGGATTCGCCGAGAGCAGTCTCATCTTTCATTTTCTTACAGATCTCAAGTTTCAGGGGTGCATCTCAAACCAGAGAGATGATGAAGTACACAAAGTTCTCTGTCACCAGTCTCTACCACAGTGAATCTTTTGAAGTAGAAAAAAAAAAATGAGAGAAGGCGGATAATTGCTAATATTTGCATTCTGTGTCTTCCCTGCTGAACTCAATCTCAACGAGATTGAGAGAAACAAAGACCCAGCATGCAGCTGTCTTGCCTCTGGTGTTCAGTTCTTTCTAGCAGAGAAAACTCTAGTCCTCCTCTCAGAGACCTGTTGAAATGGAGTTCTGGACACAACTCTCCAGACAGTCAGAGACTCAAAACTTTAATCACCGGCCAGTCACATGTTCCTTTCCCCTTCTGTTTTACTTCCAATGAAAACAATCTTGATGAAAATGAATACAATATGTTCATTCTACCAAATTCATGCTGTCGGGAGTTACAGTCACGGGACAGAGAGGTTGCTTGGATATTATCTCTTCCCTCGTAATTCCAGAGCCAACAAGCAGTGAAGTATGGGAACGCGTTCCCGCGTGTGCGTGTGCCAAGCTAGGGAAGGGAGACGAGAAGAAGGGGCTGGGAACTTACCATCTCATTCTCGTCCCCTTCGTTGAGTAAAGCATGCTGGCTCTTCTTCTCAAGGTGGTCCCCCATGGAAATGCACTCTACTCCTGCTCCCTGGCCCTTGCGTGCAGACGCTTCCAACTCCAGGGCCGCCTCCGGACCGCTGAATGAAAGAGTTAATGGTCTTCCAGGTTAAAAACTCCTTGAACACACACCTTCCTTCAGCAAATGACAATACTTAGCAAAGTGGACTCCTCCCCCGGGCACTTTGTGCCAGGAGGAATTTCTGGCTGCTCCCAGCTTCTGCATTCTCTCAAAGCAGCTGTCTCAGAGGAAGCCGCTCCCATGCCGATCTTTTTGTACCCAACTTACAGGGAAAACACTCTTAGCCTGCCCACAGCCTGCCAGCGTAAGGCATCTGACTGCAAATCCAGCAAGACAATGCGGAGTTGGCAGGACCCTCTGGAGAAGCAGGCTCAAGAACTCCCAGGTCGCTGTTCCATTCCCAGAAGCTGGGGGACCAGGGGGAGGCTAACAGAGCTAGGATTTTTCATTTGCTTAGTTGGAATCCCCAATCCAACTGTTTGCATTCGTTTTGTTTACAAATGATACAGATTATTCCTAACCCACCTCGACGGATATGTATAATTGCATTTACTTTTGCACACACAAAGTATTCTGCTTAGTGTGTGTATAGAATTAGGCTTGCATTTCTTGAAAAACGTATAGTAAAGGCGTAAAAGTATAATCAAATGCCCATGTTCGTGAGTGTGTTCTTTCTAGAGGATGTCTTTGGACAGTGTCTTTCATCTTTGCCAAAACCAAGTGTTTTCTGTCCCATTCGATTAACTGGTTTTTGGTTGGTTGTGAGCACATTTGTTTGGTTTGGTTTTTTCTGTTTGGTTGGCCTTTTTATCTGGCTTTGACCTAAGTGGCTTTGTTCTAACAACATTGGGTAAATGACCAAAGTTCAAACATCCTGGTGTGTACCCCCTTTAGACTTGCCCTGAGTGCAATCCTTCATAGTCATTACAGGTGTCATGTTATCAAAGAGATCTGTTCCTTTTGTCTCTGCAAATTTTATATAAAGAATAATGAAAACAACACACACACACAAAAAAAGTATAATCAACTTATTCCAGGCGGTCCTTTTTAGCTCAGATGTCTGTGAGCAGACACTTACAGATACCCAGAAACAAAATAAGTGAGCAAACAACAAAAGTTGGGGGAGGGGGTGTCCCTTTGATATTTCTAAACTTTATTTTATGTATATAGATGTTCTGCCTGTGTTTATGGCTATGCACCATGTGCACCCCGTGCCCTCAGCAGCCAGAAAAGGGCCACAGATCCTGTAGATCTGCAGTTCCAGTTACCGCCCTGAGCCGCCATCTGTGTGGTAGGAATCAAACCCAGGTTTCTGGAAAAGCAGCAAGTGCTCCTAACCACCGAGCCATCTCTCCAGCCCCTCAAATTCAGGTTTTTGGGTTTTTTTTAATGTACACACAAGTTATGCAAAAATTAGTTTTAGCATAGAAAGATAAAATAACAAAGTCACATTTGTTATCCTGGGGCTGATGTAAGGACTCGAATACATAAGTAAGTCTGCTAGGAGGTGCGTTTGTTATTCCACAAGTTGGAGTATAAGTCTGAGATAACTGTAGGGAGTCTCTGTGTGGTGTAGAGAAGCATAGAACAAGGACTCTCCGCCATTCATCTCTGAACCAGTCTTGTTGTAAGGTCTTTGATCTACAAGAGCTGACTTTGGCTTGCCTGGAAATACCTGGAAGGAATGTGGAGGGGAGGAGTGCCAAGCTGTGAATGTGTGCTGATGCCGTCACCATGTTTAGAGTAAACGTTGGTTTAAGCATCAGTTGGTAGCACACTGGTGAAGGAAATGTGCTCCTAAGTTGGAGGACTTGGCTTGGAGTTTGGGTTTTCCCAAGTATCATCTTTGCCCCTTGGGATACAGCAGGCTACATAAAGTCCAAGACCTCTATTCGCTTGCATGTAAAGTAAGAAGGAGGACACTAAAATCTCCCTCCTGGAACTGTGTTTTGAGGACAGGTGCCTTGGAAGATGTTCCATAAAGGGTAGTTACTGTGTCCACACACTGTCCCTTCCAGCTAAGTGAAGAGATGGCACTGATCTGGCCAGCTTAACACAAGAAACCCTTAGAGACTGAGATAAAGGTGTGTGAGAGAGAAAGAACACACACACACACACATACATACACACACACACACACACACACACACACACACACACACACACACACACACACACACACACACACACACACACACACACACACACACACACACACACACACACACACACACACACACACACACACACACACACACACACACACACACACACACACACACACACACACACACACACACACACACACACACACACACACACACACACACACACACACACACACACACACACACACACACACACACACACACACACACATACACACACACACACACACACACACACACACACACACACACACACACATACACACACACACACACACACACACACACACACACACACACACACACACACACACACACACACACACACACACACACACACACACACACACACACACACACACACACACACACACACACACACACACACACACACACACATACACACACACACACACACACACACACACACACACATACATACATACACACACACACACACACACACACACACACACACACACACACACACACACACATACACACACACACACACACACACACACACACACATACATACACACACACACACACACACACACACACACACACACACATACACACACACACACACACACACACACACACACACACATACACACACACACACACACACACACACACACACACACATACATACATACACACACACACACACACACACACACACACACACACACACACACACACACACACACACACACACACCAGAGAGGGGAGAGGGAGGCGAGAGAGAGAGAGAGAGAGAGAGAGAGAGAGAGAGAGAGAGAGAGGTGTCTTAAGCAAATGATAAAAAATAAGATAAATATTTTTAAAAGCAAACTAAGAAAACTCATTATAACAGTAATCATGTATATGAATATTTGTGTGTATGAAGGTATAGTGTGGAGTTCTTGGACATTCCGAAAACCATAAGTATTATTTAACCAAATAATAAAAGTAGAATTAATATCTTGTCACGAGGCAAACATATGAAAACATGAAGTTTCTTTTTAAAAATATCGAAAGCGGCCAGAATCATCATTGTGAATAGATCACAATTCACTGGTTTGCATTTTAACAAGCAACCATTTAGTATATATACAAAGGAAATAATAAAACAAATGAGGTTTCCATTTCATCTCAACTTTGGCAAATTGGTAGGGAAAGTGGCAGAGCTCGTGGGCAGGTGTGAGTAGTATTTAATTCCTCGCCCACCCCAAAAAAACACTGGCATTGCTGGGGTCATTTCCTTCTAACCAGAGCCCTGTATCCTTGGCCACCTACAAGTTGTGGCATTAACCGAGTAAGCAATTAGGGTTCCAGGAAAAGCTGCTACCACCTTACGCCAGCATCAAATGCTGCTAATGTTTAAGACCAATGTGGGAAGAAAGTTAAGTCCCTAAAAAATCACTGAAAAGGTTTGGGATGAGAAAAACCAAAAACCTTCTATACGCATCAAAACTCAAGGTCCACACACACACTCTAGAACTCTACCGTGCAGAAATAGTTTCCTCACACCTCCCAACAGTGCTGGTGTCACAAATCTAAGCTTTACATAGGGCTGCAAGGGGCTCTTGCTTTCACTTGGCCCTGCTCAGCCACACACAGGCACCCAACGACTGAGCAGATTCCACAGAGAAGCACATTTAGCGTGCACTTCCTCAGAGAGGTCGCTATCCCAAGCGTTCTATAAGATATGCACTGGGGTTAATAGCTTGCTGGTCATCTTCCCTCAACAGAAAAGACCTCCACGCAGAAAATGAACAATGTTCTATGTTACTTAAGGAAATCAATTAGCAAGTGACCAAGTGAGCATTTAAACTAAAGGATGTTACCGCTCTGTCAGTCATGTTACTAGGACAGCACTGTTTCTCCAGGCTACTTTAGTGCATCCCAAGTGCTCTACAAGAAGTGTTGGGCTTTCATGACCCGGAGAGCCTCGCTGTGAAGGAAGCATTTGAGAAAGGCCTACAAAGTAGGCAGAAATTTATTCAGAAGCGGGAGATACAGGGTCAAGGGCAGGAAGCGAGACCATGGGAGGAAGCCCTAGAGGCAAGAAACCCATGGTCCAGAGAAACACAGAATCTTCTTCAGAGTGGCCTCCTCCTCTTTCACTGCCCATAGGCTGGATGTAAGGGGAGAAAGATGTGCCAGGAAACACAGATAAACCATCCTATGCGGGTTTTAAACACCAGGTCTGGGTCTGGACTTAGCTCAGTGAACAAGGATAACAAATGCATGTAGTTTGTTCTGTCAGCCTGTGCTGTAGGAGTGGCTACAATTGCGTATGCTGGAAGCCACTGGGTCCAATTAGGTAATGTTAGGCACAGCCTGTGGCTGACGAAGAATAAAACATCTAGAGTATCAGCATGATATTTTGTATAATTCCTTCTATATAGTTTTGTCTAATTCGTATTCCTATTTGTTCTTTAATTTCTGGAGGGAAAAACTAACCTTTGAGAGTTAAATCTTTTGTGGAAACAAAGTCAACAAAGTCATATGCAAGTTTCACAAGAATGGCAGAGGAAACACAGGATAGAAGGTGGGCTGGGGAGGCTTCGTGGAGGGAGGGAGTCCTTACGATGCTGTCCTGAATAAATTAAAATGGTTATCAAAGGCACTGTTGGCCAGGGCAGCTGAGAGCAAGGCTGCCAAGTACACAGGAGCATTGACCTCTCAGATTTGGGAAGACTGTCTAAGAGTCAAAGTGGTTCCCATCATTCTCTGATTCTCTCTCAACACGCATTTCTTCTCAAATCCTCGGTGCCAAGTTAGACAGGAAAGTGCAAAGAGGAAAAGGATAAAAAGTAATTAACTACCTCTTTGGGTGATCTGGCATCTCTCGCCTTGCTTTCCTTTATGCCAGGAGCAGTCTTCGACCTCTGCGAGCCTATAATAGCTGCTAAGTAGGGCTAATGCCAGCACTGGTTTCTCCGCCAGGCTGTGAAGATGCTGCTATTTCACTTGCCTGGCCCATTTAGATGGCGTGAAGATAAGTACAGTCATGTTTCGTCACATGTTAATTTCCATCTCTCATCTGAGAGCCTCACAGACTATTGCAACATTTCCCCCTTGCGCCCGCCTCTGTGAGGCAGGGGGATGAGTAATGTATGATTGGCCCCGTTTGAAAGCTATAGGAACTGAGTCAGAAAGAGGTCACCAAGAACTGTTCAAGGTCACATGCCCTCGGCATGCTGTAGAACTGGAAAGAGGTGCGTTAATTCTGCTAGGTCATCACTGGCGTGAACGCCGGCTCAGGCTTCCTCCTCAGTCCTCGTTGCGCAAATCGGACCTTTGGGAAGCTGCCCAGCACCGTCTAAATTCAAAGGTTTACGGACATCGATGATCATCCTCATCTACATTAATATACACTTGGTATATAGTACTGTAACAAGCAGAGATGAAATGTCTCAAGGAGGAATTACCTGCCTCAAGGTGGTGGTGTGAGGTTTAATTGAATTAATTAGTGTTTGTAAAACATTTAGCAACCCTAGGATTAAAGGGTCTAACACAAAGACACAAGGCCTCCCCTTAATTACAGAAGACAAGAGCAAGTTAATAGCTCTCTGCTTCTAGAGGAATCGCTCTCAACCCTCTGGGTTCAGCATTCAGTTCTGACCTTCATGACAAGCTTGAGGGGGCTCTCGTCCTGTCTTCCCTAGAATGTCTCTCGCTAGCTCTTATTTCCAAAAAGTAAAAAGGCAAAAAGGTAAAACTGCTGTCTGGAGGCAAGCAAGCGTCCCTTATGTAAAGAGTACCTTGGTGGGAGACTATTAGGACAATTAATTCCAGGTCACTCAACAGGGTCTATAGAAACAGAATCCAAGCCTTGGTCCTTCCATCGAACCCCTCTCCCTGTGATGCCAGTGCATTTAATTTTGAGGACTTTTGAAAATCTAAATATACAAAGCAGTATGAGTTGGGACGTGACGAGGGAGAATCAGAAACCATCCCAACTTGCTCGACCTCCTCATTTCTCAGGTTAAAAAAAAAACGAGCTTTGGGGAGACTAGAAAATGTCTGCAAGTCTGCAAGAGCCCAGTCACACACAAAGACTACGTTTTCTATAACGTGCTTCATACAACCATATCAACACTCAAATTTCGTTTTCTCTCGAAGGGAATAGCGTAAGAATATCGGGGGAGGCGGGATCTCTCTGAAATGTCTAGAAGAGGTTCTCATTTGCAAAGCAGTGATTTAAGTAGAAGATTCCAGAACTATACAGCTGAGTATAGCCATGCCAATGGTACCAAATCCTAGGCCAATTCTAATAATTCATGTAACGTACAGAGGGTTTAAAACACAGCATTCCGTCATCCTTGGATTGTCTACTTGGGGAACAAAGAAACTGCAGGTGTTAATGGAGAAATTCAACAACCAGGCAATTGAAGCATAAGTCTTTGCTTACTGCTCCGTACAGCAAGTAACCAACGAGCAAGGAAGAGGGAAGACGTTGAAGTGTACAGGAACTGGACAGGCGGATTCTGGAAATACATACAGGAAGCTGGCCCCGTGGTCTTTGTCCTCTAGGGGCCAAGCTCCACTGAGAAACCTGTCCTGGGGCAGGGTTCCAATCTGGGATGGGAGCTCAGAAGAGAAAGGTGAGCATCTTCTCCTAGGAAGGGTATGGGTTTGAGGCAGGCTGTCAGCCGAGGGCCGGGAGTAGCTGTTCCCACTGTGAACCTTAGGTTTGCGATGATCCGGGAGCGCAGCCTCTTGTCAGACAGGCAGGCCCTGTGACTACCAAGTCTGGCCGGGTTCGGTTCCTCTGCTATGGGTTTAGAACGACCCAGAAAGAGAACTGAACAAGTGAACGTGCAGACAGTGAGCGCACCTCACTCGAGAACCAGGAAGAAGCACTTGCTGGGGTTGGAAATGAGGCCGGGCTGAGGGCAGCCTGGGTCTGGGTTCGCCATGTTTCCAAAAGTCCACTTAGGGTGCTGGCGTCTTTCCCCATCTGGTAAATTTCATCTTATCAGCAAGCGCTCTCAGAAGGAATCCCAAGTAGCGAAGTCCGTGATATTTGAAGGAGAAGGGACTTGATGACCAATTAATGAAATTCAGTTTTTTATTTCTAAGTCGCACATCCTTCTATACCCTGAGCAAATTGATAGTGGAAGATGTTATTTCCTAATAGAGGAAGGGAAAGTGAACTCAGGTGGTCAGACCCCACCTCATCGCCACCCCGGTTAGTGTGGAGTCAGAGAGTAGCTGCCCTGGAGCCCTCCATCAACTCTGACAAAGTGCCTCAACTAAACGGGTAACTTCACGGGGCTGGAGCGATGGCGCCACTGTTCAAAACGCTTCCTGCTTTTCCATAGGAGCCGCGTTTATCTCTCAGCTCCTACACGTGAGGTGGAGTGCACTCAAAACCGCCACGTTACTCCAGCTCCAAAGGATCCAAAACCCTCTTCTGGCCTCCATTGGGCCACATGTTACATGCAGACACATCCATGCAGGTAACTTTGAAATGTGCTTGTGAGACAAGGGCACCTTTAAAGCAACAGCGCAACACCCAAGAGCTCTTTTCTACTAGAAGGAAGTGTTCGTGGCTGCTACTGCCTTGACACAGCCGCACCTACGTGCCCCTTTCCTACCTGAGTCCGTCACTGAGTGAAACTGTGCTTCTTAACCCCTGGGAATAGGGCCAACCTCTCCTCATCCCCAACCAGTCTGTCTGGCACCAGAAGTCTTGTTATAGGCAGGTCACATGCCCTGTTGTTTGTTCTGCTTGTTTTTGCCTTATTCATCCCATAGGCAACAGCAAAAAAAAAAACCCAGTCCTTTACTAGTGGGGTGTGTCAATGACCGTAAGGCTTTACTAGAGCCTGCATCTGGTTTTTGTAAAATTGGGAAACACATCTTGGTGTGTGATGTGGTGCATATAAAAATATTCAAACAAAAGAGCCTTTGGACTTGGGATTCTAGTCTCTGTTCTCTGTTCTCTCTGCCATTCATCTCCCACAGCTTTGACACTCTGAGACCAATTCTACTCTTCAAATCAGACATCTCGTGGTAGCACTACCATTCCACAGCTACGGGAAATTTGGTGAGATACTCGGTGAGCCTAAACTGTAAGTTTTTTAACCTGTGAAGTAAGAGAATACTATGTCAGCATCCTGTAGAATTAACGTAAGGAAAAATAAAATAGCAAACATGTCCAGTGTAATGTCCAATAATGTATAATGATGTTTTTTTAAAAAATTGCTAACAGAAGCTGAAGACTTTTTACTGCTCTGAAAGTGCACATAAAATGTATCCTGAGCAAGGAAATGCTGGCGGTATCATAACATCTTACTTCAAAATACACTACAGAGCCATAGCACAAAAACAGACTTGGGAACCCATGGAATAGATAATCTAGGAATAAACCCACAAAGCTACAGCCATTAATTCAAAAGCATCAAAACTGTGCGCCAACAAGGACAGGCTCTTTAACTAGTAGGGCCAAGAAAATTAAATATCCACACACAAAAATCTAAAGCAGAACCTTATTACTCACCCTATATAAAACTCAACTCAAAATGAATGGCAGACCTTAGGGTATCCCCTAAACTTTGAAATTATTGGGGGAAGGGAGCTAGCTTGTTGGGAATATGTTAAGATCTGGGGATACAATAGTTTCCAAATAGGGCTTCAATCACTCAGAAAATTATAGCAAGACTTAACTAATGGGATTTCCTTGTATTAATTCATCTGCATAAAAAACACATAATCAGCAAAGTGGGGGGGGGGTACCCAAAGCAAAGCTTGGTTAGTTATACAGCTCACTAGGAATTAGTATTTAAAATGCATAAAGAACTCAAAAACTGAACAGGTGAGCAAATAAAAACAGGTGATCATTTGGTGTGACAGACCATTTAGATGAACATTTGTTCAGTGTGTGTGTGTGTGTGTGTGAGTGAGTGTGTGTGTGTGTGTGTGTGTGTTTGTATGAGTATATGTGTATGTGTGTGAGAATGTGTGTGTGTGAATGTGGAGGGTATGGGGGTGTCTGTGTGTGTGTATGTGTGTGTCTGTGTATGAGTGTGTCTGTTTGTGAGTGGATGTGCCTATGTGTGAGTATGTGTCTGGGTGTGTGTATATGAGTATGGGTATATGTGTATGTGTGTGAGAATGTGTGTGTGTGAGTGTGTGTGTGAGTGTGTCTATGTTTGTGAGTGTGTGTGTCTGTGTGTAAGTATGTGTCTGTGTGTGTGTGTGTGTGTGTAAGTTAGAAGAGAATCTTCGAGAGTCAGATTTTACCTACTGTAGTGTGGGTTCCTCAAACATTCTCCACCTTACTTTTTGAGACAGGGTCTCTCACTGAACCTGGAATTTACCAGTGGAACTAAATTGGATGGATGGGCGGATGGACGGACAGACGGATGGACAGATGGCTCTGAGGATCCATGTGACTGTCTCCCCAGCCCTGAGATGTCAGGCTTTCATGACTATACACAGTTTTATTCATATTCAGCTTTTGCTCAGTTTTTCTCTACACATGAGGGACCTTTTTGTTCAAAAATCTTGGTAAGCCAAGTCATTTCAGTAAACATATGCAGAAGTGTTTTCGTCTACTCCAAAATCCCCTGATTTTCATGACTGTTATAGTAGTCCTGAGACTACTGTGATCCAGGCCAACCTTGCTAGACTGTATCTTCCTAGAAAGATAAAATCTTTGCTATAAAACCTGCTGATCCTCCTGCTTCCTCCTCCTGTTGGAATTATAGGCACGTACACACCTCATTCGGCTGTCTAGGGATCTGAACTCAGGTCCCTTCGTTTGTATAAGCACTTTACCAGCTAAACTATTCACCAGTCCCCTAGTCTTTCTCTCACTCTCTCACTATATCTATCTATCTCTCTATCTATCTATCTGTGCGTGTGTGTGTGTGTGTGTGTGTGTGTAAACTACTTTTGTTTTGGCAGGCTAGAGAACCATCCCAGATCTTAAACTGCTGAATCAAACATCCCAAAGTGAGATGAACACACCCGTAAGTGAAACTCCACTCTGATAGTCTGATCCCAGCAGAAGATCTAGGACCAACGGCTACTGCCCAGTGGCCAGGATGAGCACTTCAGCCGTGTCCATTATGGTCAGATTGCACTGGCTCAGTCGTGACGTACACCACACCTGGTACATGAGCACGTTGCTGTATTTCTTTTTTTTAAGGCTTTTCATGTGCCCAAGAGTTCAAAGTTATTCCCATTTTTTTCTTCTATTGAGTTCAGTGTGTCTGGTTTTATTTATTTTTCCTTTTTTATTGGTATATTTTCTGTATTTACATTTCAAATGTCGCCTTTTCTGACTTCCCCCCTCTTCCATCCTCCTCCCCCTGCTTCTCTGAGGATGCTCCCCCTCCCACCCACCCACCCCACCTCCCCGCCCTGGCATTCCCCTACACTGGGGCATCCAGCCTTCACAGGACCAAGGGTTTCTCCTCCTATTGATGCCAGACAATGCCATCCTCTGCTACATATGCAGCTGGAGCCATGGGTCCCCCACCATGTGTACTCTTTGGTTGGTGGTTTAGTCCCTGGGAGCTTTGGGCGGTCTGGTTGGTTGTTGTTCTTCCTATGGGGTTGCAAACCCCTTCAGTCCTTTAACTCCTCCATTGGGGTCCCTGTGCTCAGTCTGATGGTTTGCTGCAGGCATTCTCATCTGTATCTCATCTCTCAGGAGATATCCATATCAGGCTCCTGTCAGCAAGCACTTCTTGGCATCAGCCATAGTGACTGGGTTTGGTGGCTTCATATGGGATAGATTCCCAGATGGGGCAGTCTCTGGATGGCCTTTCCTTCAGTCTCTGCTCCACTCTTTGTCCCTGTATTTCCTTTAGACAGGAGCAACTCTGGGTTAAAATTTTGAGAAGGGTGAGCGGCCCCATCCCCCAGCCAGGGGCCTCGCTTACCCTTTGGATATGGTCTCTCAGCTTTGCTGAGTATTTCAGCAATCTCATCCCTGTTGGGTCCTGGTAGCCTCTCGCTTTCCTGGCGTCTGGAACTTGCTGGTGACTAACATAGAAAAGACCCTGAAACTCAGTGACAGATAGTTTGGCCTCAGGTTTTACCTTGTTTTACTGTATGGTCCTAGACAAATTTCTCAGCCTCATAATAAGCCTTCCAGGTGAGATGGTACATGCGGGTAGCAAAATGGACAGTGATCACCAGATACTTTGACTTCTGTGATGATCTTCACTTTTGTGTGGCTAAAGCCTATGAACCCAGAAGGAAAGTTACCGGCCCTGAGTCACTGATACCTGTGAAAGAACACCAGAGATGGTTTGCCCATGCAGACAATGGTGATGTCTTCCAGAAGATTTTCTGCTTGCCTTGAGACACCCTGAGTTGAGAAAATGATAAGAAGCTGAGAGCAAAATGAACTTGACATTAAAAGATGCGTTAGAGATTGGCTGGTCCTGTTTCCATTGCTGGTGTTTCAAATAGGAATGCCCTCCCATAGACGAATGTGTTCAAAGGCTTGGCTCATAGGGAGTGGCACTATTAGAAGTTTCACCTGATTGGAATAGGTGTGGGCTTGTTGGAGCGGGCTTTGAGCTCTCCTATGCTCAAGCTATGCCCAGTGGAGCTAACAGTCTCATTCTGCTGCCTGTAGATGAAGATGTAGAACTCTTTCTTCTCCAGCACCATGCCTGTCTGGATGCTACCATGCTTCCACCCATGATGATAATGGACTGAACCTCTGAACCTGTAAGCCAGTCCCAATTAAATGTTTTCCTTTATAAGAGTTGCCTTGGGTCATGGTGTTTCTTCACACACACAAAAAAAAAAAAAAAAACCCTAAGAGATCATTCAAGTGGCCTACTCTCCCCATGAGATACCATAGTCTTCCTCCTTTCTGCTAGTGCTAGGCAGTCAGGAGTTTGCATAAATTACATTTTATTTAGAGAGTCAAGTAATAAGGACGGAAGGCAGGAAGCACTCCTGCCCTTATCACCTACTATGAGATCTGCAACAGTTATTTCACTGCCTGAGACCCGGCTGATAATATTTGCTCCACTCCTGGGATATTCAAAAGCTTGTATCTTGCTCAATACAGAAACACATGTCCCATGAACACAAAGTGCCCACAGGCTGTCATGAGTATTATGGGAGTTATTAGAAGCAGAATCAGTATACAATGAATCGAGTCTTCTCAACTCACAAAACTGTGGAGCAGCAGAAAGGAGTAGGAAGGGGCTTTATTTCTCCCTGGGTTGTAGTCATGCCTTCCTTTTCAAGATATTTTTTTCTTTTACTTTTTGAATTATAATTACAACACTTTCTCTTCTTTCCCCTCCCTCTAAACCTTCCTGTGTATCACAGCTCTCTGTCCTTCGAAATTCACGGCTTCTTTTTTCGCCATTTGTTATATTGCAACTCATGCACTTGTGCATATGTATAAACATATATGTTCCTAAATACGACCTCTTCAGTCCTTATAATGTCACTTGTATGTATGTTTTCAGTAGTGACCATTCAGCGGTGACTACCAGCTGAAAGACCCCCTCCCAGAAAGGGAATTGTACAAGCCCAAGGCCCTCAACTATAGAAGTAAAAAATAAGTTTTAGATACACAGACTCAGAACTAAAATAAGCCTGGGAAAGTTCAGATGTGTCCAAGCTTTGTGGGACAAGCTGACCCATCATTTAGACGAAACAGACCATAAAAGAAAACAAAATACAGAAACCAGTCTAAATTATTGATATTGCTTTATGGGCCACCTAACAAGAGATAAGCCCCTAGCCCCTGACATTCCGGACGCCCCAACCTGCACGTATTCTCTTGCTGTGTGACAACCTCATTTGAATAGCCAATTGGGTGTAACCGTACATCCGTGCCTCACTTGAATCCACCAACCATGCATCTGCTTCTGTAAGCCTGCTTCTGCTCCCCAATACCCTATAAAAACCCGTCCCTGGTTCTGCTAGGCGCGCCACAGATACCTGTGTATCCTGATCAATAAAAATCCTCTTGCAGATTGCAGCCTGTGGACTCGGACTGGTCATTGGGCTCGAGGATCTCCCTCCTGAGGGAAGATTCTCTCTGAGAGTCTTACATTTTCACCATTTGTTATATTGCAACTCATGCACTTGTACATATGTACAAACATATATGTTCCTAAATATGACCTCTTCAGTCCTTATAATGTCACTTGTATGTATGTTTTCAGCAGTGACCATTCAGCGGTGACAACCAGCTGACTGCTCTGTTCCTTCCTGGGAAAGACGACCCCTGTTCCCAGCTTTCCTCGGCCGCCTGTGTTAGGATAGGATGGGAGCCTGCTGGGCATTTCCTCACCTGCTTTGGCCCGTCCTTTAGTGCTGCCCTAGTTCGGCTTGCATTCAGGCAGCCATTTTCATAGGTGTGGCTTTTGCTCTAATTAGGCGATGCAATCACACAGCAAACCCCCTGGTTCTCTGGCTCTTACACTGTTTCCATCCCATCTTCTTCAACGTTCCCCTGGGCCTTACGTGCAGGTTGCTTTGCAGACGTATCCACTGGGACCAGGTCCCACAGCTCTGCCTTTTGATTGGTTGTGGTTTTCTGGGGTGGTCTACAATCTATTGCCAAGAGAGGCTTCCTTGGTGAGACGTAAAGGCTATACTTACCTGCGTGTATAAGGACACATGTTTATGGATCGTTGTCAGGAGTTATGCAGGTTTAGTAAAGTAGGGGTTGTAGGTTTCCCTCCAATAACCGTGACTTCACTGGCGCTGAGGAGTTCGCTAGGTTTTCGGTACTAGACATGATTTCCCCTGGTTGAGCGGGGTCCTAAGTCCAACCAGAGTTGTTGGTTACTGCCAAGACAGAGGGGCCACTACTGCATCCAAAAGGTCATTGTGCCTGATGCACCAGTCACTAATGTGGTTCATGGGTGTCATAGCCGGGCAGTACTGTTGGTTCCCTCCCTCCTTTAGAAGCTCGCATGGAAGTTAGTCCTCGGGCATGGGACATTTAGGTCAGTCCCAGATCAGGGGTCTGTGAGTCCTATTCCTGAGGTCCATGGTGTCTTGAGAAACAGGGACTTACCCTCCTCTTCTGGAGAATGCAAAGGGCAACAGCAATTGGCTGTATTTTTGAGAATCTAGTAGACAATCCCAGCCAACAACTCAAAAGAGGGCTCCTCATGTCTGGCATTGAGGATTTCATTAGGCAGACTTTGGTAGAAACAATTGTGTGAGTATCCCAGACCCAGAAAGACAAACGTCACATGCTCCCTCTCATTGGAGGCTCCTAGTTCCAAATTTTCAGGTATGAGTACATAGCCTGTGGTAACTACAGAAATGAGGAAAGTAAACCAGGACCACGGCCAGCCTAGGAGTGTAGAGGAAAAATAGAGGAAGGAATAGAAGGGTATAGGTGATCTGGAAAGGGGGCTTTTAGGGAGAAAGAGGGGGTAAATAGAGAAGAAAAGGGAGGGGGAGTGAGAGAGGGAGGTAACATAGCAAAAAGGATGTCTGAAAAGCCAAGGAATCATACTGTTAACCATTTACCTGAGAAAATCTATGATACATATAACTTCATGTATAGATATACATATAGTTCTAATGAACATTTCCCATCTGGGGTGGTGGTGCTCACTTCACTGTTTTAGCACAAATTTCGTGGAGCACAGGTTGGCCTCCTGCTTCCATTTCCAGTGCTGAGGTGGCAGCCATGCCCCACTATGTCTGCCAGCACAGCTTCCTGAAGAAATCTACTTGCCTGTGCTCTCCCAACCTTCTCCCCTCTCTCTCTCTCTCTCTCTCTCTCTCTCTCTCTCTCTCTCTCTCTCTCTGCTCATCCTATATTTTGATATTTCTTACTGAAACCCAACAGCTCAGAGGCCATCCTCACCAGACTTCCCTTCCTTTGATCTTTTGTAACAATTACAATGCAGCAGATGTCTTCTGCCTGTACATTCCTCATATCTGAATAATTAACACTTATGGATACTACCCGACCTCATTATGCACTGTACCTGTTGCCTATGAGTCCTAGAATCTGCCTTCAATATTCTGTGATGTTGGTGGCCCAGCCCAGAACCTTTTCTTCTGGGGGATCTGACAACCCATAAGAGATGCTAGGTGTCATCTGAGCTTTCCCCTTTCTCTTTCTCCTCCAAACATGACCCACGCCTAGGCACTTACACTCGAGCCTGAGATCAGATCACACGTGCCCTACTCACAGAGCCGAGTGCTGGGGCTCACGGAATTTTCACTTTAAAATATTTGATCCTTAAAGTATTTGACATTAGGCTTTTGCTAAAAATAAAAGTGGATTTTCTGAAAGAACTTTTAGTAGTATTTATCAAGTAGCATATACTGCAATTATTACGGCTAATAAGGACATTTGCCATCCCCTGACACTGCTGAAGTCACCTCACCTTGGTGTCCTGTCAACTCGATCAAGCAGGGACGTTATTATTATAAGCACTCGATTCTACTTCTAGAAAATGCTCCCATGGAAATCAGGTTTAAGGTTTAGTGCATTTAAAATCCATGTGAATGAAAATTTATCACATCATTGTTTAAACTGAGTATATGACAGAAATGACATGAATATTATAGTCACCCAGCACCAAGGTTTTCCTGGAATACCAAATAACGGGAAAGGATAGCATAGCACATGGGAAATGATGTGTGAAAGTTATCGCATGCAACATCATATGTAATGTTATTGAAATATGGTTTCAGCGGGGTAAGAAGACACAAACATCAAAACACCCTAACAGTGACCATCTCCATGGGAGAATTCGTTGCTTTATTCATTTAGATATGTCACTTGATATTCTGTAGGTAATTGGCTTTCGTGTTATAATAGACAAAGGCATGTATTAAAAACGTATTTCACAAATAGGATTCAAGGCCCATACCTAAACATAGTAAAAGCCATATACAGCAAACCAGTTGCTAACATTAAACTAAATGGAGAGAAACTTGAAGCAACCCCACTAAAATCAGGGACTAGACAAGGCTGCCCACTCTCTCCCTACTTATTCAATATAGTTCTTGAAGTTCTAGCCAGAGCAATCAGACAACAAAAGGAGGTCAAGGGGATACAGATCGGAAAAGAAGAAGTCAAAATATCACTATTTGCAGATGATATGATAGTGTATTTAAGTGATCCCAAAAGTTCCACCAGAGAACTACTAAAGCTGATAAACAACTTCAGCAAAGTGGCTGGTATAAAATTAACTCAAATAAATCAGTAGCCTTCCTCTACACAAAAGAGAAACAAGCCGAGAAAGAAATTAGGGAAATGACACCCTTCATAATAGACCCAAATAATAAAAGTACCTCGGCGTGACTTTAACCAAGCAAGTAAAAGATCTGTACAATAAGAAATTTAAGCCTCTGAAGAAAGAAATTGAAGAAGACCTCAGAAGGTGGAAAGATCTCCCATGCTCATGGATTGGCAGGATTAATATAGTAAAAATGGCCATTCTACCAAAAGCGATCTACAGATTCAATGCAATCCCCATCAAAATACCAATCCAATTCTTCAAAGAGTTAGACAGAACAATTTGCAAATTCATCTGGAATAACAAAAAACCCAGGATAGCTAAAACTATCCTCAACAATAAAAGGACTTCAGGGGAAATCACTATCCCTGAACTCAAGCAGTATTACAGAGCAATAGTGATAAAAACTGCATGGTATTGGTACAGAGACAGACAGATAGACCAATGGAACAGAATTGAAGACCCAGAAATGAACCCACACACCTATGGGCACTTGATTTTTGACAAAGGAGCCAAAACCATCAAATGGAAAAAAGATAGCATTTTCAGCAAATGGTGCTGGTTCAACTGGAGGTCAACATGTAGAAGAATGCAGATCGATCCATGCTTATCACCCTGTACAAAGCTTAAGTTCAAGTGGATAAAGGACCTCCACATCAAACCAGATACACTCAAACTAATGGAAGAAAAACTAGGGAAGCATCTGGAACACATGGGCACTGGAAAAAATTTCCTGAACAAAACACCAATGGCTTATGCTCTAAGATCAAGAATCGACAAATGGGGGCTGGAGAGATGGCTCAGCCGTTAAGAGCACCCGATTACTCTTCCAGAGGTCCTGAGTTCAATTCCCAGCAACCACATGGTGGCTCACAACCATCTGTAAAGAGATCTGATGCCCTCTTCTGGCGTATCTGAAGACAGCTACAGTATACATGTATATAATAAATGAATAAATCTTTAAAAAAAATGGAAACAAATGGGATCTCATAAAACTGCAAAGCTTCTGTAAGGCAAAAGGACACTATGGTTGGGACAAACGGCAACCAACAGATTGGGAAAAGATCTTTACCAATCCACAACAGATAGAGGCTTTGTATCCAAAATATACAAAGAACTCAAGAAGTTAGACCGCAGGGAGACAAATAACCCTATTAAAAAATGGGGTTCAGAGTTAAACAAAGAATTCACAGCTGAGGAATGCCGAATGGCTGAGAAACACCTAAAGAAATGTTCGATATCTTTAATCATAAGGGAAATGCAAATCAAAACAACCCTGAGATTTCACCTCACACCAGTCAGAATGGCTAAGATCAAAAACTCAGGTGACAGCAAATGCTGGCGAGGATGCGGAGAAAGAGGAACACTCCTCCATTGTTGGTGGGGTTGCAGACTGGTACAACCATTCTGGAAATCAGTCTGGAGGTTCCTCAGAAAATTGGACATTGAACTGCCTGAGGATCCAGCTATACCTCTCTTGGGCATATACCCAAAAGATGCCCCAACATATAACAAAGACACGTGCTCCACTATGTTCATAGCAGCCTTATTTATAATAGCCAGAAGCTGGAAAGATCCCAGATGCCCTTCAACAGAGGAACGGATACAGAAAATCTGGTACATCTACACAATGGAATATTACTCAGCTATCAAAAACAATGACTTTATGAAATTCGTAGGCAAATGGTTGGAACTGGAAAATATCATCCTGAGTGAGGTAACCCAATCACAGAAAAACACACATGGTATGCACTCATTGATAAGTGGCTATTAGCCCAAATGCTTGAATTACCCTAGATGCCTAGAACAAATGAAACTCAAGACGGATGATCAAAAATGTGAATGCTTCACTCCTTCTTTAAAAGGGGAACAAGAATACCCTTGGCAGGGAATAGAGGCAAAAGATTAAAACAGAGACTGAAGGAACACCCATTCAGAGCCTGCCCCACATGTGGCCCATACATACAGCCATCCAATTAGACAAGATGGATGAAGCAAAGAAGTGCAGGCCAACAGGAGCCGGATGTAGATCGCTCCTGAGAGACACAGCCAGAATACAGCAAATACAGAGGCAAATGCCAGCAGCAAACCACTGAACTGAGAACGGGACCCCCGTTGAAGGAATCAGAGAAAGAACTGGAAGAGCTTGAAGGAGCTCGAGACCCCTTATGAACAACAATGCCAAGCAACCAGAGCTTCCATGGACTAAGCCACTACCTAAAGACTATACATGGACTGACCCTGGACTCCAACCTCATAGGTAGCAATGAATATTCTAGTAAGAGCACCAGTGGAAGGGGAAGCCCTGGGTCCTGCTAAGACTGAACCCCCAGTGAACGTGATTGTTGGGGGGAGGGCGGTAATGTGGGGAGGATGGGGAGGGGAACACCCATAAAGAAGGGGAGGGGGAGGGATTAGGGGGATGTTTGCCCAGAAACCGGGAAAGGGAATAACACTCGAAATGTAAATAAGAAATACTCAAGTTAATAAAAAAAAGAGAAAAGAAAAGAAAAGAAAAAAACGTATTTCACTGAGTTATAACTCCTGTAAATTATACTAGAGGTCCAGTGGAGCCCGAGTCTTTTGTTTGTCTGAATGAGACATGTCACAGACTCTTTGACAGAGCCCGGGAACTACACATTAATACTATCCCCAAAGACACCCTGAGAAGTGGGAATCTAGGTAACATCCTCTGCCCCCACCCCATTTTTCTACCAACACACCCGTTTTCAAGATTTCTTTTCACTGTACTGACCTTCGATTCTTTCCCGCTCACCCCTGTCCACCCCAAACATGATTGGTTGATCCTGGTTCTATTTGAGGCCAGCCTGGCAGTTTCTTCTACTAGATTCCCTACCTATGATCGTGCGAGTCTGGTGGAGCGGCACCAGGTAGCCCCTGGGTCTGTGGTGGAACCCTCAGTTAAACAGAGACCCTCGCAATGCCCCCTCTATCAGGCTTCCTCTGCCAAGGAGCGTCAGAGAACTACTGATCCAGGAGAAAGGTTGTTTCCCTCTTGAGGACGTAAGAAATGAGCGAGACCCAAAGCCCGTCACCCACTGCAGAAAGCAGTGGACACACTTGCACCTTAGCTAGGATTTTCGCACGGTGTCACATGGGCATGTAGGCACCTACTCCTGAGACCAGGGTCCACAGCCAGCCAGGGGACATGGAAGGCCAACTGCAAAGGTTGCCTCTCTACCAAACAAGGCTCATAACTGAGAGGACTCTTACAGGAATGAAAAGCGTACCCAAATGTGCCCCTAAGTCTACTTATGAACTTGGCATCTAGAGCTTTCTCACACCTTTCTCCCATGAGGGAAACTGAGGAACATGGTTGTCTCGAGGACTAGAAAAGCAAAGGTAAAAGATGAGCCAGGAGTCTCTTGCACACGGTAAAGTACTAAAACCTTAGTGCTGCTTGCCAGCCAGCTGGCTATAGGAGTGACTGAAAGAACTTCAGGAGGCCAAAGCCGTGAGCTGTGAGCTTATAAGAAGTCCTACCATCTTGGGATTCAAAGTTGAAAATAAATGTTCTCTGTTCTCACTCCTGGTGAACACATGCGGGAGAAGAGATCAACTTCTCATGAAGAATCCAAATAAAATGGGCAACACTGACCCCTGAAGGACGGCTACAAGCCTCGCCATCTTCAAGAGTGGATCCTCTGTGGTGATTTCCTCCCAAACAGTACATTACTGAAAATGAGAATATTGTGGTTTGGATAGGAAGTGTCCCCCTCAAGCACCCGTGCTGGAGCCATAGTGTCCAGTTGGAGCAATGCTGAGAGTTGATTAGCTCAGGTGTTCATAGCCAAATGGGCTACCAGGGGAGGCGGAGCCGGGTGGGAGAGCGTGGGCCACGGGAGCAATGCTTTTAAAGGGTGTGTTTTGTTCCATATCCTCTCCTTTCCCCTCTTTTTCTGGCTGCAATAGCATAAGCAGCCTTCCCCTCCTTCCACCGCAAGGCTATGCATCATCACGGCCCATAGCAATGGGGCCGGCCCACCACGGCTTTAGTCTCCCAAACTGTGAGCCGAAGTGAATCTTTTCTCCAATTAGGGTGATGTGACCAAGTTCCCCGCCCCAGCACCAACAGGAAGAAGAAGCGTGAGCAAGCGCACTCTGCAGCCATGATGGCCGTGAGTATGCATCCTCCACACAGTGAGAAGAAGGGAACGTGCTGCTTTTGAGTCTGGCCTCCATTACCCATCATCCCCAGCTGAGCAGGAAAGAATCGTAACACGTGTTCTTAAAGGTTTTAATTTACGCATATGTGTGTTTGTCTGAAAAACAAAAGCCAGAAAAGATTGTCAAATCCTCTGGATCTGGAGTGATAGGCAGTTATGAGCTACCTGATCTGGATACCGGAAACCCAGCTCAGGTCTCCTGGAAGAAGCCAGATCAGCGTGCCTCCAATCTGCCAAAGCTCTCAAAAGCAAGGGAAGTCTGAGAAATGTCAGAGCCGGGAAGACGCTACTAACAATTCAGTGCAACATGGTGTCCTGGTGAGATCTGAGTAAACCATGAACTTCGGTTAAAACCAGTTATCAACATCATCTTCATCAGCTGTGATAACTGCATGACGTGAATGTAAGACACTGTCTTCACTTTCTCCTGAACCTTAAAGCTATTCTATAATAATGCGTTTATTGTAAAGAAACAGTATATTAAAACTGCTTTGTGGGGAGTATATGTGTGTGTTGTGTGTGTATGTGTGTGTATGTGGTTTATGTGTGTGGCATGTATAAATGTGTATATGTATATGTGTATGTGTATATGGTGTATGTGTATATGTATGTATGTGTGTGTGGTATATGTGTGAGGCATATGTACATATGTATATGTGTATGCATGTATGGTGTATATATATATATATGTATGTGTATGTGTGCATGTGTGTGTGGTGTATGTGCGTGGCATGTGTACCTGTGTATATGTATGTGTGTATATTATATGTGTGTGACATGTGTACATGTGTATGTGTATATTGTGTATGGTGTATGTGTGTATGTGTGTGTGTGGTGTATGTGTGTGTATGTGTGCGGTGTATGTGTGTGTGGTGTATGTATGTGACATGTATACATGTGTGTATGTATATGTGTATGTTTGTCTATATATGCGTATGGTGTGAGTGTATGTGTGTGCGGTGTATATGTGTGTGGTGTATATGTGTGGCATGTGTACATGTGTATATGTGTGTGTGGCATGTGTACATGTGTGTGTGTGTGTTGTATGTGGTTCCCTGCATAGAAGTGTGCACTGCACAAGTCTGGTGACATGACTTAGATACCCAGATCTCAAGCAAAAGGTCAGTTGTGACAATGCATGTCTGTAATCTCCATTCCCCAGCAAGATGGGAGTCAGAGCAGGAAGTGTGCAGGTCAGCTGCGCTGGAGAATACAGTGTAGAGCCTGAAACAAGACAGACCCTGGAGCAGAACCAAGGTAGAAGCAGAGAACCAACTCCTGAAGGGCTGTCCTCCAATGTCCACATACATGCAATGGCACACATACACATACACCACACACACATACACCCACATACCATACACACACATATATACACACAAATACACCATATACATATATACACACACATATACACATGTACATATACCACACACATATACATATATATACACACATATACATATACACATGTACACATACACCACACACATATATACACACATACACCATACACACATATACACACATATACATATGTACATATACATATACCACACACATACACCACACACTTATACACATGTACACATGACACACATATATACAACATGCACATATGCACACAATACACCCAAACACATTTATACATATGCACATGCCACACGTACACCACACACACATATATACACATACACAACACACATCTATACACACACAACACACATTCATAAACACATATTACACAAACCCTCAAAATTATATCAAGGCTTTATATACTATGGAACATATTTTTTCCTCATTTTTCTCTCTCCTGAGATAGATTATTTACAGACTATTGTAGAAGATGTGTTTGTGGGTTGGGGATTTAGCTCAGTGGTAGAGCACTTGCCTAGCAACCACAAGGCCCTGGGTTCGGTCCCCAGCTCCGAAAAAAAGAAAAAGAAAAAAAAAAAAAAAGAAGATGTGTTTGTTATCATATATTAACTCATTATCAAGATATCAATACATCTCTATTGATTTTGGAAATGTTATATCTGACAAATGGAAATAGTAAGTTAATAACTCGTTGCTGAAGCAAATGCAAGGAGAAAGGGTTGGGTTCCAGGCCTCAAGCAACCATGGTCTTCAGCTATGAGAATCTTTCCATCCTCCACTCCAACTCAGCTCAGTCTGGCTGCACATCCTGTTCTCTAATGAAGACTGTGAGATGTGCAGGTTTTGAACTTGTACCAAACAGTGCTTGTAACCTGGTTTGTAAGCACTGGCAGGGACAGAGGAAATCGCTTACCTCTATCAGCTTCAAGCTCTCAACCTGTGGGACGCGACCCCACTGGGGGTCAAATGACCTTTTCATAGGGATCATATATCAGATATTCTGCATATCGGATATTTACATTACGATTCATAACCGTACCAAAATCACAGTCATGCAGTAGCAATGAAAAAATGTGGTCGTTGAGGGTCACCACAACGTGAGGAACTGAGTTCAAGGGTCTCAGCATTAGGAAGGTTGAGAACGGCTACATGAAAGAGTATGTCTCCCCTTGGGATAGTTGGTGAATTAAATGAGATGCTATATTGTATATTGAGTGCTTAGCACAGTGTCAGCCATGTATAAACTCTGCCGTAGTAGCCATTGTCGCTAAAAACGTATGAAACCTTGCCAGGAGAAGCAAAGCATAGCATATACCCCTAAGTCCATGGTGATGTCAATAATAGAGAAATAAATAGGTAAGGGGAATAGACAAAATCCGTACAGAAGAATTCCAGATAAGCCGTGTGGTGCCCCTTCAAGGACAGCACAACTCTCTTTCTTCTGTGAGCTGTGCGTCGTGACTCCCTCCCCAAAAGTATAAGATATAGGTCAGTGGAGACGCCTGACCAGCATTTCTCGGCGAGGCAATCAAGGTTAGAAGTCAAAACTGTTAAGTCGCACAGATAAGTCGTAAAGAATAGCCCTTTGTTCTTTGGTGATCTGCGCTCCAAGCCCCAGAGGGCTGTGCAAGTGTGAGTAAAAAACATCGGACAAATGCAAACCGAACGATGCCGTGTGAAATACCACGTCGGAGTCACCAAGATCACCAGGGACACAGAGGAACTGAAAAATGCTTCAGTTGCCAGGGGCCAAAGAAAAAGCACAGCAAGGCAGTGTGGTGCGGTCGGGCGGCCGGGCATTTGCTTCCAAAGGCCAAACAGATAGAGGAGTTTAGTTAGTACCACCTTATCAGGATCGGCTCGTTACTTGTGCTGACTGTTACAAGATAGCAACAGGACAGACTGGGGTGCGTGGGAACACCCTGAACTGTCTTTATAATTTTTTTTAGAAAGATTAAAATTATTCTTATTAACTATTAAACAAGTTTAGTGAAATGCCTCGTGTGTGCGATACATCCTCACAGTACCTGTATGGCATCCCCACCTTAGTAACTTAAAAAATAACTGGTGCCAATGTGAGCGCTTAGGTTTAGGGTGGCCATAAACCTCGGTTTACTGAGACAACTTCGCCCCCTAGTGGCGTAATGCTCTATCAACATTTTGTGGCTAAGAACGTTCCACCGGCTTCCTTTTTTTTTTTATCAAAATATACTCACAATTTGTGGTCTGCTAGGACTACACTGAAGTTTGTTCACATGCACGAACCATGAGAGGTCTCTAAAGAAACAAGACGATGCACAAGGCTATGCACGAAAGGGATTTTGCCTGTGGGGTGCTGCCCGTGGCTCCTCAGAATAGTAGTTTAACAATGTCAGCAAATTTAATGTTGATTGTGTATCTGTCTTGAAAAATCTCTACTTCTGTGAAATTTCCATAAACTATGTGAGCGGAAAAGGTATGTCTTATGACATTTGTGTTTTCTTTTTCTTTCATTATTTAGAGAATACTTTCTTGGTTTCTGTATGCATGCCCACATAAATATGACCTTACATATTTAACATAATGTGTCACTCTTGTAAAAATGGAGAGGATACATTTAATGTTCTAAACGTATGTATCTGTCTCTTTCTGTACAATATTACCTCAAGACTAGAAACAGGGATACTTTTTTCCAAAATTGACAGCACAGATACATTTCTTCAAAAACCCAAATAATGTGCATATGTATACATTCTATGTTTATATAAAAGACCATTCCAGGTGTAGACATGGCTCAGCAGTTAAGAGCACTAACTGCCCTTCCAGAGGTCCTGAGTTCAATTCCCAGAAACCACATGGTGGCTCACAACCATTTGTAATGGGATCCGATACCCTCCTCTGGTGTGTCTGAAGACAGAGGCAATGTACTCATATACATAAAATAAACAAAATCCTAGAAGAGGAGGAAGAGGAGGAGGAGGAGGAGGAGGAGAAGAAGGAGAAGAAGAAGAAGAAGAAGAAGAAGAAGAAGAAGAAGAAGAAGGAGGAGGAGGAGGAGGAGGAGGAGGAGAGGAGGAGGAGGAGGAGGAGGAGGAGGAGGAGGAGGAGGAGCCATAGCAGTACGCTGTCCATCAATAGCAGAAACACCCTTCCCAGGTTCCTCAGTAATTCGAACAACATTGAGGACACGCCATTAGAAATTTTTTTAGAGAAAAAAAGGATAAACCCACAAATCCCAGAAAATAGCACAGTTCTGTTATTGTTGTAGTGCCAGGCACTATTGTTTGATTATCTTCTCAACCAGCCTCTGGAAGGAAAACGTTCTGAATAGTTGCATCACGAAAAGCATGTTCGCCACCACATATCACAAATTCGCTATTTTATGGTCGCAGATATAGCATCAAGGACTGTCCCTCCCACATCAGTAATACTAGAGAATATAATTTAAAGGGCTTCATTTGAGACTTTTCCATCAGAGGACCCAAAGGAAGACATAACAGCTCTGTAAAGAAATGGGCCGGTGAAAAGCCCACCTCAGTGGGTAAATGTGCTTGTCTCAAAATCATAGTGGCCTAAACTCGGGGTTGCTCTGACAGCCACACATTTACTGTGATGTGCTTGCATGCACATGCATACACACACACACACACACACACACACACACACACACACACACATATGCACACACAATAATAATTACTTTTAAAAGAAAAAATATACTCTAGGATTTTCTGTCATTTTTAGGTTTTCTAAACTTCGGTAGAAACTGTTTAAATGCCTGAGTTCCATACCAAAGTTGACCCAGAAGAGACTGGCAACAACCCATCCTGAATTCCAAAAGAACTAACGTCAGGGACCGTAGAGATGGCTCTAGAGCTAAGAGTACTTCCTGCTCTTCCAAAGGACCAGTGTCCTGTTCCCAGCACCCATAGCCCATGGTTCATAATCACCCTGTCATGACCTCTGCCAGCATCTGCACTCATGTGCACAGACCTCCACACAGACATACATGCATTCACATAATTAAAAATAAACATGCCTTCTGAAATAAAGAAAAATCAGAGAGATGGAGAGAGGGATGGAGGGAAGGAGAGAGAGGGGGAAAGATGAAGGAGAGAGAGAGAGAGAGAGAGAGAGAGAGAGAGAGAGAGAGAGAGCCCCAAGTAACTAGTACACATATTTCTGAATTGTGGGTGAGTGTTTTCACCATTGGTATTAGCATCAGCGGCCCTTCATCAAATGTGGATGACCACCATTCAATCACCCAAGGGACTGAAATAAAGCAGAGAGAAGAAAGGCAAATTTTCTCCTACTGAACCCTCCCCATCCCTTCCATCCTCTCTCTTTCTCTCTCTCTCTCTCTCCCTCTCTCTCTCTCTCTCTCTCTCTCTCTCTCTCTCTCTCTCTCTCTCTCTCTCTCTCTCTCCCCTCCCTCCCTCCCTCCCACCTCTCTCTCCCCCCTTCCCTCTCTCCCTTCTTCTCCCCACTTTTTCCTACCTCCCATCTCCCTCCTGCCTTGAGACATCAGAACTCAGAGCTTCGCACCATCCACCTTGTGCAGCAACATTAACAGCCTCTCTGGTTCTCGTGGTTTGGTATGTAGATTTGACAGCATCCCTAGCTCCCTGGTCTCCAGCTCGAGTGGCTCATTGTGAATTCCTCTGCCTCCAGAACCTAGCGAGACAGTTACCCTAACACATCCTCTCTCACTTACCTTGATACTTATGTTTATATTATGTCCTAGGGACTTTGCTTTTCTGGACAACCAGGTTAGTAAAGAAAGTGACATAGGAGACAGTTCAAGACGTTTTAGGAACAGGTCAATGTCAGTTAAGAACTAATCAACATGGTAGGACCGACGGTGATACTGACGGTGATACACATCCAGAAGGAAGGACTTAGTTTTTAGGAACTCGTAGCAATTCTTCCACCCTTAGTGTAGCTGGTGCTTATAGAGATCGAGACAAGCAGTCCCACCAAGTCTCCATGATCTTCATGTGACCAGCCTTACTTGTAGTTACAGTATCCATACAAGAAGACTGGGGAGTAGAATTTAGACATAAATAATTTCTATCTTACCTCTCAAAACATACCAGCCAATCCTCTACGATCACAAAAGAAATCTTGGAAGCCATGTGTTTCGGAGGGTGTATGTAGCCAGAAGCAATTTTGTCCTTGTCTCCTGCATTTGGAGATTCCCATCATGTATCAGAATAAGGAGTAAATACCCTTGTCTTGTGATTGAGACCCTAACATCTGAAAGGGGTTTCTTGGCTACAACATCATTTCCTATCTGTTTCAATTATTATAGTTAAAAGGTCTATACCATACGCCAGGTGGAGCCCACATATATTAAATCATCATATAATGAGATCTATTAGTAAATACTATAATTTCATAGTAGTGTAATAATATGGATAGATGAGCCTAAAATTGATACCCGTGATACTAGATCCGTTCAGTATTTATTCCTTTGTTCTTTCTGTCTAAATCTCACCCATTCCCAAAAAGAAATAAAATGGTAAGCCAGATGTAGAAGGAAACCAAGAGCTAAGGGTTCCAGTTTGCAGAACATAGACATGTAAAGACTCTCTGCTTATTTGGAATTTCCGGAAGGACCTGACAGTACAGCTCAGCAGTAGGAGCCGTTACTTAGCACATCCACGGTTCCAGGTTTGCTCTTCAGCAGCTGCATCAACAACAAAAGTTCAGTAGCCGCTCCTACACATGTAAGGTCGCAGATGAACCTCTGAAGAAATACTCATCTTGCCCTTTCTAGCTGCAAAGACCGTAGACACTTAAATCGGCCTCTGAACTGGGAGACGGCATCCCACTCTTGTGGAGATATTTGTGAGCTGTGGTGAGCCTCCACCGCTCATCTTGACCCCTTCTACGGTCAAAAACGTCAAGACAAAGAGCATGAGGGAGCGAGGAGGGCTTCGAGAGCGTAAGACAAGGAGCATCAAGCACAGCGGTTCTCAACCTTCCTCACGCTGCCACGCTTTGGCACAGTTCCTCATGCGGTGGTGACCCCCAACCATAAAAGTATTTCATTGCTGCTTCCTAACTGTGATGTTGCCACTGTTATGAGTCGTAATGTAAGTATCTGATATGCAGGATGTCTGATATGCGTCCCACAAGTTGAAAGCAATTGATAGAATAGAAGGGTGGGTGACGTTACACAGGAAGAGCGGCGGTGGACAAGCGAGCTTCCTAGAAACAGCGCCTCGTTTTGCACAGCGGTGATGGGTCTAGCCCAGAAAGGCCCAGCCCCAGGGGCTTCACCTCAGGATGGCTTCTTGCTGCTGATGTGCCTTCCCATGGTTGCTGCTGCTGTATTCCTCATTGATCCGACATGGTGTGATTGGGCGCGGGAGACTCTCGCGGCCTATAGCCTGACGTCATTACCTCCTGGGTGATTCCTGCCCATTCTGTTAGGCAAGTTTCCTGCAGCTCACCATGAAGGTGAACTTTCATGAGATAATACTGTTTAGATGAATTAATGATTTTATGGAATCCCTGACTTGATCTAAATAGTCTTGCATAGTTAAGGTAGTTGGCAGAAAGTTTAAGGCGATGGTTAATTTGCCAGAAAGATATAGAAAAGTTAGAATCACGGATAGCATGCGCCTCCTCCCCCCCCCCCCGCCTTATAGAATAGTGGGGGCTGCGTAGGTTAGAAAAGGAGTACAGTGAGCTTCAGAGCGTCACAAGCTCATAATTGTACTAGGGAGAAAACTGGGTTTGAGGCAAGTTAGTGATCAAAGAAAATATTCATTCTAGGTTGGGTCCAAGTTTCTGGATCTAGTGATCTAGGGATGTGGTCACAGGTTTCAGTGTGCACCATGAAAAGGCAGGGTTAGAAAGAAAGAGTAAATAACTGAGTGTGAGAACAGAGAACAGATGATTCGTCAGTTTAGCCAAAAATAAGATGATCTGCTTATTGAAACAGACAAATTGTCATCAGCTAAGCATAGGAAAAATCTTACTGGCTAAAAAAAGCTAAACTGGCTTGCTTAAACCTTGTTAATCAGTGACATAAAAATTATTACTTTGGGATTACAATAAAATTGTGGAGATGAAGATAGATGAAAAATGCATAGCTAAGTACACATTTCAAAAGAATAAATACATAACCAATAATACCTGTAATTTTGTGTGACGATTTTCATCTGTTTTTAATATGTTTTTGTGGTGATTGTTTTTAGTGACTATGTAATTTATGGCTATGAGGTCATTTTCACCTTACACAGAGAACTTTGTCTTAGGCGGTACAAAAAAAAGCTAAGGGGAAAAAATAAAATTGTTGGAGCTTGTTGAAGCTTGCTCCATCCATCGTGTGCACGTGTGTGTGTGTGTGTGTGTGTGTGTGTGTGTGTGTGTGTGTGTGTGTGATTTTTCCCCTTTTTCACCAGCTCCAGAAAATTAAGTTTTGCTCTCTCAGAAGAAGTCTTCTGAGTGACTAATCCTTGACATCACACTTGGCCTTCCTCAGTTTACCCTGTGGTGCCGAAGCCAGTGTTCAATAAGAGGGCTCTGTCTCCCTATATGACCTACACTTAAACCCACCTGTGGTAAGGAACAGGCAGTGAGCTGGTAAGGAGTTTTGTGCAAACATGCTGCCAAAGAGAACCCCAGGCAGAGTTAGTCAATGGCCAATGTGTACTCTCTGTTTATTGTATGAATTAAATTTGGGAACAGGAAGGAAATAGAGGATGTGTCTTATCTAAAGTGGAACAAAGAAAATATTGCAAAACATGAAAGAAAAATGTCTAATACAGAAGAGAAAGCTTTAGAACCTCGGAGAAAGAGGTGTTTCTGCCGGATGGCGTTGACCTAAATATACCTAGAGACAAGTGTATATACATTGTCAGACAGGAACTCAAGAACAGATGTTTTTTTTAAAAAGTAAATGGTCAAAGCTGTCAGAGATGTAAATGTTGAGATATAAGGAGGATCTCAGGGGTCCAGGTTAGTTGAGACTGCTGGTCTTCCTGTGGGGTCACCCTCCTCCTCAGCTTCTTCCAGCCTTTCCCTAGCTCAACCACAGGGGTCCCCAACTTCAGTCCATTGGTTGGGTGTAAGTGTCTGCATCTGTCTCAGTCAGCTGCTTGTTGGGCCTCTCAGAGGGCAGCCATGCTAGGCTCCTGTCTGTAAGCACACCGTAGCATCAGCAATAGTGTCAGGCCCTTGGAGCCTCTGCTTGAGCTGGATCCCAATTTGGGCGGGTCACCAGACCTCCTTTCCCTCAGTCTCTTCACCATTTTTGTCCCTGCAGTTCCTTTAGACAGGAACAATTCTGGGTCAGTTTTTGACTGTGGGATGGTAACTCCATCCCTCCACTTAATGACCTGTCTTTCTACTGGAGGTGGATTCTACACGTTCCCTCTCCCCACTGTTGGGCATTTTATCTAAGGTCCCTCTCTTTGAGTCCTGAGATTCTCTTATATCCCAGGTCTCTGGTGCATTCTGGAGGGTCCTCCCGCCTCCCACCTCCTGCGATTGCACATTTCCACTCCTGCTGCTGGCCCTCGGGGCTTCACTCATGTCCTCCCCTCCCTCCAGTACCTGACTCAAAGATCTCTCAGACACTGAGCCACCAACCAGGCATCATACACGAGCTGGTCTGAGCCCTCACCCTACACCCCAACCCATACAGCAGCCTGGTCTGGCCTCGTTGATAGAAAACAGACCTAAACCTTGAAGGACTTGGGGCCTCAGGGAGTGGGGAGGCTTAGTGGGGTATGGGGAGGTGTGGATGGGTTGAGGACATCCTCTCGGAGACAGGAGAGGAGGAATGGGATGAGGCACAGTCAGAGGAAAGAATGAGAGGGGGCTAACGACTGGACCAAGACAAAAGATTAAAGATAATTTTTAAAAAGAAAGAAAGAAATGTAAGGGAAGTGGTGGGCTACTCAGAGTGGTGTGCAGGGCCACGCCTGGCCACCAGGCTCCACAAGTAAGTCTAGGCGTATGTGCATACGTTTTACTAAAAGGACGTGTTCATTTTCTTGATTTAATTCGACAAAGATATTGCTAGCACCAGGAGCCTACAGGTTTGTATCTGTCACAAATACTGCTTGATATCTTCCTAAACAATGAATGAGACCACAAAACGGACAAATAGGAGAGTGTACAGGGACCTACGCAAGACATCTTTACTGAACAAGACGACGGTGGTGCTTTTAATACACAAAGGGTGTTTTCTCAATATTTGGGTGCACCCCACAACGCAACAGCCACTAAGACGTATGTCTGCATCTGACCTGCTGCACTGTCATGTTCCCATTTCTTTCTTAAGAGGAGGGAATTAACTCGAGGGCCGATCAAGCCCTGACTGGTAGGGTGCCGATCTCTGTGGTGTCCTTACTGTCGCCGTGACTAATTCCAAGCCATCAGCAAGATGTCACATAGTGCGGAGCTGGAAGAAACACACAGTAGCACAACCGCTGTCGAGTTGTTCTAGTTGCTTCTCTGTGGCAGTGATAAAACACTGACCAATGACAAGACAGGAAGGAAGACTTCCATTGTGGAGGAGGCTAAGGCAGAGACCATGGAGGATGCAGCTTACCGGCTTCCTTCTTCTGCTCTGCTCAGCTATTTTAATTATAACCCCAGGCCTCTCTGCGAAGAATGGCATCACCCATGTTGAGCTCGGCCCTCCGACATCAATGGTGACACGTTTGGCTGATATCCCTGGGAGGCCGGCCCTTTTCTGAAGGGAAAGAGGAGGAATGGGTGGGGAGAAAAAAGGGAAGGTCAGGAAGAGCCTGGGAAGAGAGGAGGAGAAAGAAACTGTAGTACATCTCGGGATGTAATATATGAGAGAACAAATTAATAGAAATAGAAAGAGAATTACCCCACAGACATGCGTATAGGCCAATCTGATAGAAGCAATTCCTTAAATGAGGTCCCCTAGTCCCAGGTGACTAACCAGTACAATAGTGTTCCCATCACCTCACAGAACTAAATAGCCAAGCATGTGTAAATCAGATTACCTTCATAGGTAATCCCACATGTGCCACATACTAATGCTTACTTACATCCTGTGACTCTGGTGGGTTTGCTGTTTCACATTCTGCTCAGGTGGAAAGACCCCTTTAGGAATCTTAATCTTTCAGAAGATTCCAGAAATGTGTCAGGGCAGGTGGGAAAGGAACACACCATTCTCTTTTTGGTTTAATCTTAGCTTCCCTGTCACTATACCTAATTCCTCACACATGTTCTGGTGACATCCCAGAAGTAAAGGAATTATAAGAAATTTAGGTACTGGGCTGGAGAGATGGCTCAGCGGTTAAGAGCTCCAACTGCTCTTCCAGAGGTCCTGAGTTCAATTCCCAGCAACCACATGGTGGGTCACAACCATCTGTAAAGGGATCCGATGCCCTCTTCTAGTGTATCTGAAGACAGCTACAGTGTACTTATATATAATAAAAGAATAAACCTTTTAAAAAAAATCTAGGTACCTTCCCAATGTGAGAAGAAAAAGAAGAATCTAAAAATTTTAAAAATTTCAAAAATGTTATCCCACCTCATCGCTTTGTAGAGCTGAGACTAGACTTTGGTTTGAATAGCTGCAATACAGATGAACTGTTTTCCAGGTGAGAAGAAATTTGAATAGCAGTCTTCAGTACCCTTCTGATTATCAAAATCCCTGTAAGAACTCAAAGACATACGAAACCCTGTAACCATGATGAAAAGTTAATCAGAATTACAGAAGTAGGCGCACTGAGCCTGAGACCTTGGCAGTAATAATAAGAGCTGTTGTTATTGGTCGATAGTTGCTACGTAATGCAAAGCTTATCAGCATACCCAGAACACTTAGTGAGTATTCACTAGTCACCACAATCGTGACAGCCATTACAATAGCAAGGTCTGAAGGATGCTCATGTCCACAAACTTAACACATATGCATTAGTTTACTATATGGGCAAGAAAATATTAGGCAACATGTTGACAACTTCAGTACAATGGTTGACCTGTAAGATAATGGTGTCAAAAGCCATAAAGACGAATAATGAAAATAATTCAGGATTTACAGTTCAAGAGTGCCTTTTTCTTTCCTTTTCTTTCCTTTTCTTTTTTTACTTGTTATCTTTACATCCTGCTCACTGCCCTTCTCCCAGTCACTCCCTCCCACAATCCTTTCCCCATTCTCCTCCAAGTGAGTGGGGGTCCCCCTGAGTCTCCCCCTCCCCTGGTACATCAAGTCTCTGTAGGACTAGACACATCCTCTCCCACTGAGGCCAGACAAGGCAGCCCAGCTAGAAGAACATATACCATATACAGGCAACAGTTTTTGGGAGAGCCCCCGCTCCTGTTGTTCAGGACCCTTGTTGTTGAAGACCAAGCTGCATATCTGCTACATGCGATCTGGGAAGCCTAGGTCCTTTGGTTGATGGTTCGGACTCTGAGAAACACCAAGAGCCCAGGTTAGTTGACTCTGTTGGTCTTCCTGTGCAGTTCCTTTCCCCTTCAGGGCACAATCCTTTCTCCTGAGCTTCAATAACAATCGCCAAGCTCCATCCACTGTTTGGCTATGGGTTTCTGTATCTGTCTGAGTCAGCTGCTGGGTGGAACCCAGAGAGTGCCTTTATAAAACAACTGCTCAGGAATTAGAAAAGGCTTTTTAAAATGCTGACTACAGAAGACGAAAATCTGTGGTGTGGAACATGGCAAGAAAAAGAGAGACGGCGGCATTAAAAATCATTAAAAGAGGAAAACAGTGAGGACAAAGATTAGGGGTGTAATCTTAAACTGCAGCTGTTTCCAGATGTGGGCGCATTGAAGAATTCACTCTCCCACTTCCCATTGTTTTTCCCCATCCATCTACTTAGAGAGAACTTCGAACAATGCCCTTCAGAAAGAAGTCTGCAGTCCAACCTCCCCCTCCCCACCAGAGCTGTGGAGGCTAAATGCGATTCAGGAGGCTGATCCATTGTCAACCTTGGATATCTCGATGGTCCCAATCTAACAACTGAGTTTGTTATATGTAGAAGGTGGAGAAGAGTCCAGTCTAGTAGGATTGACCATGACTGGCCACTACTGGCATGGAGGCAGGGAGTAGGAGAATGGGATGGGGAGTTTCCAGGGGAGAAACTGGGAAAGGGAATAAAACTTGAAATGTAAATAAAGAAAATATCCAATAAAAAATGCCGAAAGAAATGTCGCAAGTGTAAGGGGTTGGGGATTTAGCTCAGTGGTAGAGCGCTTGCCTAGGAAGCGCAAGGCCCTGGGTTCGGTCCCCAGCTCTGAAAAAAAGAACCAAAAAAAAAGAAAGAAAGAAATGTCGCAAGTGAAAGTGTGCAGTCTCTAGAAACTGAAAAATGAAAATGAAAACCCTGGATTCTCCCAAACTCTCAGTGTGAGGCCAGCACCGTAAACACCTGTCTTCAATCACAGGGAGACTTGGTTTTTTGTCTTTGTTGTTTTGTTTCTTTACTTGTGACATTCAGAACACTCGAGTGATAAATAGGCTTTATTTTTTTTTATGTTACTCCACTTGTTATGTTACTCCAACTTGTTACAACAGCAAAAGTAAACTGATACCATTGTTACAACAGCAAAAGGAAACTAATACCAACTGTAACCATTTCTTCAGCACTCACAAAGCTTTTAGTACCCTGCCTTTTGTTCATACATATATGTATATATATATGAACATACACACACACACACACACAAAGATTTATTCATTTATTTTATGTATTTTAGTACGCTGCCACTGTCTTCAGACACACCAGAAGAGGGCATCAGATCCCATTACAGATGGTTGTGAGCCACCATGAGGTTGCTGGGAGTTGAACTCGACTTCTGGAAGAGCAGTCATCACTCCACTGAAGCCATCTCTCCAGCCCCCTGTTTAAAATCTTATAAAAAAAAAAAAAACAGAAAATTATAATGGGTCTTGTGTGCCTACTGCCCAGCTTCTATGGTGACACTTTCTGTCACTTTGTTCCCTCTAGTCTCCCCCCTCTCCCTACTGTCTATGCTCAATTGTCTTATATAGACGAGCTGTATAAACTCAAAAAATGTTAAATCTGAAATTTTAAATACACAAACATTTTTTAAATCCTACTGTATTGTTGTAAATTTCCCCAGTGATGCTTGTGGACTCAGATGACTTATCGAAGATTCAAATTTGATCCAAAGTCTCTTTACTGAGTGAGTTGATACTGACTTCTGTGACGAAGATCCCAAATTCTCCCCTCAGTTGTGGGAGGCCATTAAAATCTGGCTGTCACCTGAAACGATACACGGTTTAGAGAATATACATTGCTGGGGGTGGGGGGCTTATGGAAAGAAGGACTTCCTGCAGCATGAAGATGAGAGTCTGAGGGTCCTTACCAGCAGGGCTGCCCTCAGGGGAGGGAAGGAGGGGAGGGAGGGAGTCTCTTGCAGCTAAGCTAGCAAGCAGGCATTCCTGCTGTTCAGCCTCACGGGCAGCCAGGTGCTTCTTTAGTTATACAGGTTTCCCAGAACAAAGGCAGACTATGATTGCCCAAGCGGTACAGACTATGTGTTTGATTTTTTATTACATGTCCAGAGTTACAAGTTTGGTCCCAGCTAAAAAACACAAACAGAACAGATTGTTCTTATCATTGGCCCTGTAACTCCAATTCAAAGAATGTAGAGAATGTCACCTCCAAAGCAAAGACATACAATATACGACGGCCTGCTTTAAGGTTAGCCATGCTTGCTGTTTTAAAGCACTCCACGCAAACAGAAAATATCTGAACTGCTCTTTTTACGAATAGCAAATATTAATACCTACGTTCTTTTACTATACATTTTCATCATCTACTTACCATTTTAGTCCATCTATCCTATTTACTGAATTCCATTCATCCAGGGGTGTACCCTGTAACTATTCTCCTGTAACCTGCTCTCCTGACCAGTCAGACTTTGTCAGTTGTCTTTGCTTACCCGGCACCAATTATGCCTTTTGAGTTTGGTCAGGGCAGAAACCCCAAGAAGATTCCTTCAGTAATGGCCTCAGCTAGCCATGTGCTTATCCGTGCCTAATGGCTTCTAGGGCATCAGGAAGACTTCCAAAGAGTGGCCAGATAAAGTTAGTTTTAGGATTTTCCTAAAAAGACTCAGAAATAATTTTCTCTGGAAAAGACATAAAATGAATCATAGTGCAGAAATCCCCCAGGAATGCAACACACAGAGAGCAAAACCCAAAAGTTAGAGGTAGCAGGACAGCAACCGTGGCGATCTGCTCAGCTTTGCTGGAACTGTGTCGAGCAGCTGCTCCGGCTTCAGGACTCTCGCTGTTTCCAGGGGATATGGCTGTGCCAGTGCGTGTAACAGAGGGAGCAATGGGACATAAAAATGTAATTTCTCAAAATGTACTCCCTGAAAGTTCCCCAGAAATTGTGGCAATGAAGGATGATTGGAAATAGAAAATGTATCAATAATGATTATTAATTTTCATAACTTCTATCTTTCACTGCATTGTAGTACAATGCTTTAAACCTTTACGTGGTGTTCCCAAAATATTTCTCAGGGAGTCTTCAAAAATGAAAGTATTGAACATCTTTTATTCAATGAATATGCATGAGACAATGAGAAAGTAGGCCTTTAAAGTTTACAATTTTATTTTTATTTTAACTAAAATATAATTACATTGGATCTTCCTTTCCTTCATCCCTCAAACTCCTTCCATACTCATTTGCTTCAATCCCTCCCACAACCCCACTCTCTCTCAAATTTATGGCCTTTACCTATTATTATTATTGTCGTTGTTGTTGTTGATGATGATGATGACTATGTTATTGTTATTGTTTTGTTATTGTTACACACATAAATAGATAAACGCATAATTAGAGGACTCCCCCTGTTGAAGACTGATCCCCAGCAGTTTGTAAATTGCCAGTAGTCCTTTGGAGTAGGAGTTGTGGTCTCTTGCAATTTCCCAGTTCGACATTAACATGTCTATCAGTATTGGCATTGTTTAAGCCTCGTTTCGGCAGCCATATTGTTTTGGTATCATAAGTGTAGCTTCCCTGTGGTGTCTAGGAGACACAGTCTCACAGCAGACTTCATGGTTCTCTGGCACTTACAGCCTTTCTCCCCTCTCTTCCCAGACATCTCCTGAACCATGGTGCAGAACTTGTATTGTAGATGCATCCCTTAAAGCTGGGCATCCCACTCTCAATTATTCTCTCTATTTTGACCAGTGGTGGCTCTGTGGCTGTCTGTGGCTGCTGCAAAGAGAGGCTCCTTTAATAAGGGTGAGAGCGACACCTAACTGGGGGTATAAGGTAAGCGTTGAGAATGAGTTAGGAATCACGCTGGTTCAGTAAAGTGATAGCAGGGTCTCCTCTAAGATTCAAGACATCACTAACCCCAGGTAGTTGGCTAGGTTTCCAGTACCTGGCATGATTTATTTCCTGTTGAGTGGACCTTAAGTCTGTTAGAGAGAGTGCTCTCTATCATTACAAGATATGAGTGCCACTACTGCCCCTTCGGATGTATCTTGCATAGGAGGAGTGGGGGTGGCCGTCGCTGTGGTTTGTAGGTGTCATGTCACGACTAGTAGGACCAGGATTGCTTCTTTCTTTTGGCAGGTTGCAAAAGAGTATCTTCTGGCACTGTGAAAGCTGGCCCTCTGCAAGGCTTTCAGGTCAGATCCAACGCTCACCCAAAGAGCTGTAGACCATCTACCAAAACCCAACACAAGACATGAGAAATCTCTTTTCGAGTTATGGGTCAGGTGGAACCCAAGTGAATCCCAACACAATATAAACTGTTACTGTTCACCCAAGCTGCCTCCCAGAGGTCGAAGGTAAGTCCCTATGGCCGAAGACACCATATACTTTGGACACAGGGACTCAGAGGTACACAAGTCTTATCTGTACATTTTGACAAATGGATATGCTTATATAATTCAGAGTCCTGTCATGACAAAACACACTTCCACTAGCCGGTGTCCCCAGTGTTTGCTTTGTTTTCACTCCCCACACCAATTTCCCCTATTCTAGAATGTCACGTCTATTGGAGTCACACGGTATGTCATATTTTGATTGGAACATGTCCGTTAGATCATTCGTTTTGAATCATGTTGTGTTAAAAAATAAAAATAAAAAAGTACATCCCCATTCACTGCTGAATAAATTGTTTACACACTGGTTACCTATTTCATTGTGGACCTGTAATTACAGTTTGAAGCTATTGTAAATAAAATTCCATTTATTGTTATGAACCTACGTCCTTATTTCTCTTACATGAAACCCTAAGAGCAGGACTGCCTGAGCAAGAGGGGCGCATGGTTAATTTAATGGAAACTGTCAAGTATGTTTCCCCAGGACCTGCCTCATAGCTTTGCACCAACAGTGTCTTCGGGTTCTGGTTGCTCTACATCCTTGCCAAGTTGACGGTGTACATCTTTTTTTTATTTTTAGCAGCCTTACTGATGATATTATGGTTCTACTCTTCATTTCCTCCATAAGTAATAACCTCACTCTATGTCTCTGGGAATCTATGTGACATAATCCTTCGTGCAGCCTTTGAACAGGCTGCAAGAGCTCTGAGGCAGTGCAGGTCATCCCATAGCCAGAGGCAGGAAGCACATGGGTGTCCCCTCTGACCGCTCTCTTCCTGTAAAGTCACCAGTGTTCAGTCACAGGCTCTATCCTCTCGACTCTTCTGCATCCTCATCACTTCCCAAGACTATTTCCACATGCCAGAGTTACATCAAGTTTCTACCCTCTTCATACTTCACAATGGGGATTAAGTTGAAACATTTGAGTCCTGGTGGATACCCACAAATCAATAGCAATGAATTTCTTATAGTCTTAGTATAAGTTCTTGGTTAGGTATGCGTTATAGAAATATGTACTTTGAACTTAAGGCTTGTTATCCATCTTCTCTCTGTTATTTGATGAGCAGGAATGTTTTAGCTTGTTGAATCCAGGGAATTTAAATTTTTTAAGGTATTCCTTTTGGTGGCTTAAGAACTGTTTGCCTATGCACAGGTTACCAATAGGTTTTCTTCCTTCTTTATTCTTCAATTCACTTATTCTTGTTTTTACACACATATCATTTTTGTGCATACTTGCTCTTTTTTTGTATATGGTATAAATATAGGCTGGATATTGCAAGCTGTGTGGGGGCATTTTTTCCATATGGATATTCATTTATTCCATTAACATTCGGGGGAAGGAAGAGCTTGAAGGGGCTAGAGACCCCATATATACAACAATGCCAAGCAACCAGAGCTTCCAGAGACTAAGCCACTACCTAAAGACTATACATGGACTGACCCTAGAATCTGAACTCATAGGTAGCAATGAATATCCTAGTAAGAGCACCAGTGGAAGGGTAAGCCCTGGGTCCTGCTAAGACTGAACCCCCAGTGAACTAGATTGTTGGGGGGAGGGCGGCAAGTGGGGGAGGATGGGGAGGGAATACCCATAAAGAAGAGGAGGGGGGAGGGGGATGTTTGCCTGGAAACCGGGAAAGGGAATAACACTCGAAATGTATATAAGAAATACTCAAGTTAATAAAATAAATAAATAAATAAATAAAAACATTTGGGGGGAAGAAATAATTCTTCTCTATTAAACTGCTTTGGTGGGTTTTTTTGGGGGGAGGCATGAACTGGTTAACAGTATGTATAGTTACTTTTGGCTGTTACTGAAATTCATGAGATTTATTTTATGTCCGGATTTCCATCATCTTAGCATGGTGGCTGGAGCATGTGAAGCAGGACTTTTACCTCCTGGTGCACAGGAAGCAGAACAGAGAAGTAACAGGGAGGGGACAGGGGCAAGGACAATCCCAGTGGCCTTACATCCTCCACCTGGGCCCCACCTTCCCCAGCACCCCCCTGCTAAGCTTCTCTTCAAATTTTAGGTCCATTGAGAAGCTAAACTGTTCGTTAGGACAGACCCCTTTTAGTCTTATTCCATCTGGAGACACACAGATGTTCTCAGAGGTCAACCCAGTCAGGCTGTTAAGCTTAGCCATCACGCTACACAATTTAAAATCTATTTCTGCATCCCGTGTTCTTGTCTGTGGGCGTATTTGTCCTTACACTGTCTCCTTCCCAGTTGTTTTGAGGTCAGGTAGTTATAAATGGCCCAGCCTCAATATTTTTTAACGTTTTGATCGTCTATATTTCTAAATTTAGAATATTTGATCTATAATAAACACCTACGGTGATTAAAAACACATAGATGAGGGCCAGAGAGATGTCTCCATGGTTATGACTGCTCGATACTCTTACGGAAGGGCTGAGTTTATTCCTAGCATCCACACTGAGCAGCTCCCAAACTACTGTAACTCCAGCTCCAGGGGATCTGCTGCCCTCTCCTGTCAGGCTCAGGCGCCTGCTCATACATGGAATACAGACACAGATACATACATATCCATAAAGACATAATAAATCATTTTAAAACGAGACTAATTTGAGGGAAGAGGCCAGCCTAAGAATTTTGACTCTTCTCATACAGACAGACAATAGTGACGAGAAGGGCTGACAATGATTGTAGCATGCTTCCTGAGCACTAGGGAGTTTAATGATGATGTGCTAGTCCATGTGCCTTCGGATGCTTCTCTCTCCAGGAAACCACAGAGGAAGGCTCCTCGGGGACCTTGGATACCTTCCAAGAAGAACTTTGCAAAGAAACTTAGTAAAACTTTAAATGCATACTCATAGTCAAGCACAGATGTGTAGGTTTCCAATATTTCTTTGCTCTTCTTAAAAATCACCCATCAAGTGGATAACTAAACAGGGTTGCTCTGCATAAAGTAGATACTTTGATAGTTTTAACTTCTGGGGTGCTCAGTTCCCATCTGAAGTTGAAATTTTAGTTTTAAATGGTAAAAGTATTCCGTGACTCCTAGAGCAGAAGATACAGTTAACATCTTTATTTGTGTCGAGTAATATAGAAGTTAACAAAGTCTTCCATGACTCCTAGACCAGAAGATACAGTTAACATCTTTGTTTGTGTCGAGTAATATACAAGTTAACAAAGTCTTCCGTGACTCCTAGACCAGAAGATACAGTTAACATCTTTGTTTGTGGTGAGTATACAAGTTAACAAATGAAAAACGAAGGTCGTTCTCCCTCCCACTTAGGAAGCAATGAGTCCTTTCCTCATTGCTCTTCAGTAAGGCTCATTGCCTTCAATATTTTCCTGGGTTATGTCCATAATGTGAATTCGTAACACATGAGTATTTGTTGTATATCATGTTCAACTATATTCCTTGAACATTGCAGTTTACTTGTGTAGTTATGACCTTCTGAGGGGATCTTATTGCTTTAGAAACATTAAACCCTCTAAATCAGTGGTTCTCAACCTGGGGTCATGACCCCTTTGGGGAGTCAAACAGCCCTTTCATAGGGGTCCCCTAAGACCATCAGAAAACACAGATATTTACAAATGATTTATAACAGTAGAAAAAGTACAGTTATGAAGTAGCAATAAAAATAACTTTATGGATAAGAGTCACCATGACATGAGGAACCATATTAAAAATCACAATATTGGGAAGGTGGAGAACCACTCCCCCAGTATATCAGTTAATAAGTTTTCTATAAAAATGATTTAATTTTTAAAATTCTCTTGATTTTCCTAAGAAAAATAAGATCACAATTACAGCAATTGATGCATTCAATTTCAGGAAGGAATATGAAACACTCGACAACCCCCACCCTGGGATTTATTTTTTAAAGATTAGGGCTTGATGTTGTCTGATATTTTAAGAATACTGGTTTATCTAAATGTAAATTTTCTCTGTTTTTAAGTGGCAGCAAGAAGTCCAATGTCATTTCACACTGTGTAGCCAAACAAAACAGCACCGTGGCCTGAATTTGAACTATCGGTGGTGGTGGTTTGAGTTCATAACAGTTTGACTAATTTTTCTACTCACCACTATAGGTAGATGTACATAGAGTGAAGTGGATATCATATAAACCCATTATAACTTGAAAGTATCACTTGAGGGATGGCCGCCTCCCAAACTTCCTACCTCAGTCTAGCCCTCTTACCTTAAACACACTCACAACAGATACACTAGCAGACAGGTGGCCTATTTTAGATGGGATTGAATAACTCACCCTTATTAGATAATATACTAGATATAGAAAACAGGCTGGTTGAAACAAGTATTTGAAGCATGGCTTCTATTAAATTTTCTTCTTCACAATTCTTTGGCAGCTTTGTGAAGTTAAAACAAAATAAATCCTAGATTAAAGCCATTTCAAATTAGAGCAAATCTATTTCAGATATTCTCCATTTGGAGACTGAGAGCTCATAGGTTTTTGTGGCTAGTATGAATGTAATTCACTTAATTAGCTACTATCTAGAGACTTTTAGGCTAACTCTAATATTTTGCCATTTAATATAAAGTAGACACGAGCTGCACATAAGATCCGTTCAGTGCAGCCTAGAAGTAGAATTACAAAACAGGGGCTTTGTAAAATGCATAGACAAGTTACACATGGAAGCAGGCATCATGTGATTTCTTCCTTTTGTGTTTTCTAAACAAGAATTAGGAAGCAACAACAACAGATGCATTTTTATTCAATACTAGAAAGGGTTGCAGTTTAAACTGGTTTCTATACTAGCTTATACTGGTTAGGGTTCATAGCAAGTTTCTGTCTACAGCTATCATTGAGACAGTCACCATAGTAAATATGCCCCTCCAGTCCTGCAATGGGAACGTTTACTGTCAGACTGTTGCCTTTATATACTTGACAGTATTGTGAGTAGATACATCCTGATTTATGATCCTGATAACTAAGTGAAAGGGGATTTATTTTGGCTGCTGCTGGTGGTGGATTTCGTGTGTGTGTGTGTGTGTGTGTGTGTGTGTGTGTGTGTGTGTGTGTGTGTGTGAGTGCGCGCGCGCGTACTCGAGCGAGAGAGGGGGAGAGAGTGGGGGAGGGAGGGGGATAGAAGAAAAGAGAGAGAGATGGAGAGAGTCAGAGAGGGAAAGAGAGACAGACTGACAGAGACAGAGAAGGGGGAAGATGGATGAAACAAATATGTCTTTGATGTGAGGAAAGTACAAGACTCTCCAATTTTAGTTCCCAATAATGGCATTAGTTGGCTTCATAATCTTTCACAAACGATATTCCTTTTATGAGCCCCAATTTCCTTTTAAAAATACAAAAATGGTTGATGATGAAAGAGCATTATTTAGAGTAATGCAAATAATTTAATTATTAAGAAGGAAATGTAGCTAAAGAAAGGAAGAAACCCAAAAGGCCCAAAACCTAACTGGAACTTTTGAACATTAAAAAAACGACTGGAGGTTGGGGATTTAGCTCAGTGGTAGAGCGTTTGCCTAGCAAGCGCAAGGCCCTGGGTTCGGTCCCCAGCTCCGGAAAAAAAAGAAAAGAAAAGAAAACAAACAAAAAAAAAAAAACCAACTGGGAGAAGCAGGTAGCTAGGAGACTAGGAATCAACCATGTCCGAAAAGGGTTTGTTAGGGAGGAGTTGGGGGGGGTGGATTATAAGGAAAGGGAAAAATGAATCTGACGTCTTGAAAGTCAAAAGGAAACTAAGAAGACAACTTTGCTAAATACTACTGAGGGGGCATTGCTAGAGATGTGGCGCTGTTAAGAGACCTTGACAAGGATCATTTCAATAAATCGGCGCCATTAAATTCAGATGAAAGCCAACAAAAGAGAGAATTAAAAAAAAATCATCTGTGCCTTCATAAAACGATATGTGTTTATTCCTAACCTATACCTTAAATGTCAGAAGTCCCTTTCTGGATCAGATCTCAGACCTAGGTGCCTGGCATACCTAGACTAGATCTCCTGGCTATAAGATTGTTAGGTTACGAAAATGCTTTGAAACAGGTCTCCTTATATTGGCTGCTCCAGTAAATATTAATCGTGTGGATTTCCCGCGCCCAGCCCGCCCAGCCCTCCTTATCCTTAATGGGGTAAGTTTATTTTCAGAATTCCAACCCGGACACTTTGGGGGCGGAGCCAAGAGGAGGAGCACTACACAAGTCCCGCCCACAGGCTCTAGCGCACGCGCACGTTATCCGCGGCACATTTGTGCAGCCTGCCTAGCGTTCCTGTAGGTGGTTATTTCGGGGACGGACTGACTACGGGAGCCCAGCCGGATCTTGCGGAAGTCCATGCGCCATTGGGAGGGACTCGGCGGCTGCTCTATGCCCTTGTTGCTGAGGGCCGCTTCCTGGGTCATTGCTGGAGCAGGAGTCGGAGTGGGGCCGACACGGGGCTCCCCCGTGGCCGTCTCGGCGCCTGTGTGTGGTCTGCGCTGGCGGGATGTGGCGAGCACGTCGGGCTGCCCTGGCCTGGTAAGTGCGGCCTGCGACCTGGCCCCGTTATGTCACGTTCTGGGCTATCTGGACGGTGGGGTTGACCCATCACTACTTCCTGAATGTGCAGGTGACCGACCCTCAGGCCAGGCCGGGGCTCTTTGAGAATTCTCGCGAATGTTTAAGTACCCGGAGGAGTGACGGGAGTTGGCTGGTGACCACTCCCCGTTCAACAAGATTTTTGATGCCTTAAGCCTTGGCCCATCGTTGCTGTCCCTGCCCTTGTGATCTCGCTGTTATCTGTCTCTAGTTGCTGCTTTTATTGTTGCCATTCCGACCTGGCCTGGCACTGTCCTTGTATCGCTGTGTGTGTCATTTAACTGTCTTCTTCCAGACATACGCCATATATACTTTGCACTTGCAGCTCCTTGGAAGCAATTGCAGCAGCATACTTGAAACTGTGCACTTTCATACTTATGTGTGAAAGGGCTCTCTGCCCGTTTGCCTGACTCTCTGTAAAACCTAGAGAGTGATGCACATGATATCGGGCCGTGTTTAAGAGATGCCCCCTCAGGAGATTTTGTTCCGTGTTGAGGTACACTTTGATACAATGTGATGCACTTTTCTAATCTCGCTGCTATTGTTGCCCTAGTCTTGTTCTAAAGTAGAAAATCATAAAATAGTTGTACCTATATGAATTCCTATATGCACTTACTGATCCTAAATTTAATCTTATATATGAAATTTGTTAGCACGTTGTTTCAGACTTTTGACTATAGGAAGTAGTTTACACCAAGGAAGATGGAGAATGTTTAGTTCTTCTGAATTAACTTCACCTTTAAACATTGATCTTAAATTTTATTTAGAACTTTTAAAGGATTTTGTTTTAATTGTGGTAGGGAGGAGAGATTTGTATGGGAACGTGAGTACAGGTGCCCTCTCTGGGTGGAGGGGTAGGATCTCCCTGGAGAAGGAGTTGCAGGCAGTTGAGCTGCCCCAGATAGATACTGGGAACTGAACTCAGGTCCTCTGCAAGAAGCATCAGTCATCTCTACAGCCCCTAGAACGTTTCAAAATGTGTTTGTATCTATTTCACTAGCAAGTATGTCTGTGTGTCTGCTGCTGACCACAGAGGACAGATGACAGTCACTTAGACTAGAGTAGCAGACAGTTGTGAGTCACCATGTGGGTGCTGGGAATCCAATCTCTGTCTTCAGGAAGAGTAGCCCTTCTTCTTAACCAATAAGTCATTTCACCAGCCCTGCCCCCCAAAGCTTTTTTAATGGTGTAAATAAGGTATTAGGCTTATAAGGACTGGAACCCATTTGTTCCATCATAATTAATTGAGTCCAAATTGCCTCTGCTACAATGTGGTCATTTTTAATCTTGTGGGATTCTAATTTAGCAGTAAGTTCACAACCTTTGCTATTGAAATGAGCTATTTACAGCCTTTATATTGCTGCTGTTTGATAATTAAGTAGAGACATCTAATTTTCTATAAAGCAGGAAAAAATGCAGAAGATAGCTTACTCTTGCTAAAGAGGAATGTAGGAAACACTTAAAATTGAGTTTACAAATAAACAGGTTTGTAGTTTGTATTGTTTGTTTAATCAGTTACGTTTCATTGGGCTACATTGTTTCTGAAGTCTTGAACATGTTTCTACAGTCATGCTTTAGAATGTCTTATGCCCAAGCACAGTTTAGCTAATGGAAGAAATGGAAAACCAGAAACCCCCAGGCTCTGGAATTTGCCTTGCACAGCATAGTTCCTGCTAAGTTATGAAATTATGCAGCTAAGTACTACTCTATTTATGAGGTTAAAACAGACTTTCCATATACAGATAAATATACTTCTCTTGCACAAGTCAAATGGAAGACCGATGACCAACACTTTGGGGGGGTGCAGTAAATATTTGTGTAAAACTAATGAAAACATGATTTCGTACTGCACAGCTCCGTGTAGCTAAATGATGTGGTAGGTGAGCAAAGATAGGTTACGTGGGAGATGTACTTTATTACATTTGACTTTTGGATTTTTTTTCTCACTGCTTTTTGTTTGTTTGGGTTTTTGTTGTTGTTGTTGTTGTTGTTGTTGTTGTTGTTGTTGTTGTTGTTGTTGTTCCAGACAGGGTTTCTCTGTGTACCTCTGGCTGGCCTCGAACTCACAGAGACCCACTTCCCTCTGCCTCCCAAGTGCTGGGATTAAAGGCATGCACCACCACTGCCTGGCTTGACTTTAGTTTTTAAGCTCCTTTGGATAAGGAAGTCTTTCCCTCTCCTTAGCCACTTTTCGGGTCTTTCTCAACTCTGCCGTCTGTCCCAGATTACTAAGGCTTTGTTCGGCTGTGGGTTTTCTTTTTCAGCACTCGTCTGGCTTGACCTTTGATTTTAAAATTCTCTTCAGTTCTGCAAAATTTTTCTTCAACTTTATTTTCTTCCTTCCAGTGCATCTGTTCTTTTTCTTTCTGAATACTTCTAAAAGAAAATGCGATTTCTTAGATAGGTCCAGTATGTTCTTCATTTCTGAATACAACCTCTGCCCTTCATCTGCTTTAAAAAGAAAAGTATGCATCTGCCCCAAAATGTTCATACACATATCTATCTTAAAATGTTATTTATTTACTTGTATAATGATTAACTATTTGCATTATATGCCTACTTTAAAAATAAGATTAAATAATATGCTGCTTTCATTAATGACAGATAAAGGTTGGGGAAAATAAAATGGATTTCTTGATTGATGCTTAAGTAGATGCACATTAAAAGCTAACATCATTAAGCCATTTTACACCTGTAGTCTCAATACTCAGAAAACTGAGACAAAGCTAGAAGTTCAAGGCCAGGCTGAGCTACTTAGCAATACCAGGTCCAAAAGGGTTAAAGAGCAAGACCCAGTCACAGAAAATGAAAGAGTTAAATCACTGAAGGGCAAGTTTCTATATCTATAGGAAGGTAATTAAGATATGGGCTCCCTATTTTTCTCCATGCATTGTGAAAGATATGAGGTCACCTTGGAAGGACATCTCTCCTGGAAGATTAGTTGATGTTTTCTTCAAGCTACACAGTTAACTGTTGTAAAAGAGGAAATGTTTGTAATGTACTAAGTTGTAAGCCAAGTCATAAAACTACATGTTGTAAATCCTTGCTATATTATGATCTGTTTATGAGTATGCACAATAAAAGGCAGATCTACTGTAAACAAACAGAAAGCCCCCAAACTTACCCATGCACCCACAGTGCACACTGTATACATCTCCGTGCACCCACAGTGCACACTGTACACACCTCTGTGCACCCACAGCGCACACTGTATACATCTCCATGCACCCACAGTGCACGCTGTATACATCTCCGTGCACCCACAGTGCACACTGTATGCATCTTTATTCGCTGATGCCAATGGACCATTGTCATGTACCCCTGGGCAACACTATACCTCCTGTCCTCCCACTTTAATACCATTGCTTTGCATCATAGCTTATGTTTTCTGCATTTTTTTCTTTATTCTGTATTGTAGAATATAGGATATATTCTATATTTGTATTAGAATATATTCTAAATTTATTTTCTGCTATTAATATATATGCAAGCACAGCTTTACTTTTAATAAACTGCTTTTTTAGTATTTACTAAGCTCATTTTTAATGTTTAAATCTACATGTTGTATTCTCTAATATGTTTGAACATGCTCTTATTTAAGTTTACAGTATTTTCAGGAATCCTGTCAATACACATGATATCATGTTAAGAGCCCCTCGTTTGCTGCCGGGTCTGGATATCTGATCACATTTAAGCTTGAAAGCCAATGACTGATGCAGACGATTTGTTCATGCAGTGAGAGGGATGGATGGCTGACCAAGTTGTGTTTTCTGGTTTTAATTACTTCTCCTAGCAGCTTTCCTTTCAGGGCTCTTACAGAGTGTGCAGGGATGTGAGCCCAGGCTCTTACAGAGTGTGCAGGGATGTGAGCCCAGGCTCTTACAGTGTGCAGGGATGTGAGCCCAGGCTCTTACAGAGTGTGCAGGGATGTGAGCCCAGGCTCTTACAGAGTGTGCAGGGATGTGAGCCCAGGCTCTTACAGAGTGTGCAGGGATGTGAGCCCAGGCTCTTACAGAGTGTGCAGGGGTGTGAGCCCAGGCTCTTACAGAGTGTGCAGGGGTGTGAGCCCAGGCTCTTACAGAGTGTGCAGGGGTGTGAGCCCAGGCTCTTACAGAGTGTGCAGGGGTGTGAGCCCAGGCTCTTACAGAGTGTGCAGGGGTTTGAGCCCAGGCTCTTACAGAGTGTGCAGGGATGTGAGCGCAGGCTCTTACAGAGTGTGCAGGGATGTGAGCCCAGGCTCTTACAGAGTGTGCAGGGGTGTGAGCCTGCTACAGATGCCAGTGTTGATGGCAGCTCAGCCTAGGAAGCCTCCTCACACACATGCACTTGGCATCCTTATGTCCTCCCTGGCAGATTCCTCGGGTTCCGAAGGCAATTGCTGGTCGGTTCCTCCTTTTCCTGTATTGCCTCTATGTCAGGAATACCTTATTGTGGGGCTGAACAGAAGGCTGCTCTTGCATAGGACCTGGGTTTGGTTTCCATGACCCATTTGAAGCTCAGAACCATCTGTAACTCCAGTTCCAGGAGATCCAATGCGTCTCTGGCTTCTGCTGGTACCATTCAAACAAGTGACCAGCTATGCATGCAGGCAAAGCACCAATGCACATAGAATGAGTTATAATAGAAATTTTAAACTTAAAAAATGCATGCATTTTTGTTACCATCTATTATAGTGCACAGCTGTTGGTAAAACAAATGCCCACCTCTTCCCTCTTTGGTTTCAGTTCCTTGAACCAGAAAGTATCACAGCCCACATATAGTAGATTAGCATAGAGAGTCTGGAGTCCCTGTGCCTGAACTAATATTCCACCTTCATTCCTTGCATTAGAGTTGTCTGGGGCCGGTTGTGCCACATTTCCCTCAGCTGTAGAATGGGGTGGTGTGGGTTATTTTTGTGGCAGGATTTTCAACAGGATTGAGCTGGCACCCAGCAAACTAGCGCGTGATGGGGCGTGGCTTGTCAGTGTGCATGCGTGACCTTTCCTGTCATTCTTAGGCATTGTTGCCTTCTCTTATGTTTCTCCCATTCTTGTTTGTTTTTTCAGTGAAGTCTGCCAATCCTTAGTGAAGCACAGCTCTGGAGTACAGAGAAACGTACCGCTCCAAAAACTGCATCTGGTTTCCCGAAGTATTTATCGTTCACATCATCCTGCCCTCAAGCTTCAAAGACCCCAATTAAGGACATCTGTTCAGCAGTTCTCTTCTCTAACTAACCTTTCTTTACATAAATTGAAACTTTCTCCAATTAAATATGGCTACCAACCCCGCAGGAACTTTTGGCCAGCAAGGTTAGCTGCAAGGCTCTTAAAACTTCGATATATTATACTGGGATCTGCTGTTGGAGGTGGCTATACAGCCAAAAAAGTGAGTTTACTTTCTTACTTTAAATTCTAATTGTTCCAAAATATTGTAAATTCGTATAGCATAGTAGAAAGAAATTGTCGTTTTTCTTTAGTGAGTAAAATGTAACTAGCTACTGAAGCAGTCACTGTATATATGTCCTATGTCCTATGTCCTATGGTGCTATTAAATATTAACCAAAATTATAGATGACCTGGAAGATGGAGCCCTGGTCTGGGAGTAAGAACACTTAAATTTGTTTCTAAACATTGCTATTTTAATTTATCCCTTAAAAACGTTGTTCCTTAAAAATTCTATACGTGATACATTCTCCTTGAAGACTGTTTTAATCAACATGCTTTCTCTTTATATTGGTTTATGGCATTTGGAGTACCTGGTTGACATGCATTCTTGTCTTTTAGACCTTCGATGAATGGAAAGAAATGATACCAGACCTTAGTGACTATAAGTGGATTGTGCCTGACTTTATATGGGAAATTGATGAGTATATTGATTTGGGTTTGTATCATCAACATTATAAATAGCTTTTGGGTTCTGAGGGGATGGCAGTAGAAATAGTTGCATTGTAGTTTTAAAGCTTGAGTCAAATATGTGATAGTTTTATTTTAGTAATGAAAGTAATAATCTATAAAATAAAAATTAATTTTCATTACATTTATTTATATGTGTGTCTCACACTAGTAGGCACACACATGCAGATACACATGTGCATTCCAAGGGATGTGTATAGAGATCAGAAGACATTTTGTGGGAGTCTTTTGTAATTAAAAGGGATCCGTGGTTACCTTTGGGTTGACAGGCCTGATAACAGGCACTCTTACCCATTGAGCCAATTTGCCAACCCAGAGGAAAAAGAATATAAGAATAAGTATCCAATATTCTCATTTTAACATGACTGCCACCCCCCTTTTGAACTACTTTCCTCTAGCTTCGCTTATTTATTGAATGGGTTAACCTGTTTCTTATTTAAGAGTTACCTAGTCATAAGGAGGTGTGCCTTGTGTTTGCTACCTAGCACTTTGTCTCTGCGTTTCCTTGCTGCTAGCAGCCTTTCCACATAGCAACATCGCCTGCATCATACACACTAGGACCCTAAGCTATCGCTTTTTGGTAGACTACCTTGGTTGTTTCTACTTTCTGCAGCCAAGTTCCTTAAAAGTCTGTTGGTGTGCAGAGTGACTTCACCCCTTAAAACACTGCCCCTGCTGTAACAAGTGAGTGAGGACAGTCAGTCGCTGATGGCCAGTAACTCATGAGCTTAAAGACTTGGAGTCCCTTTTAAGACCTGTGGAGGTGGAATTCATCTACATAAGTGCCTCCTCATAGTACCTCTTAAATGTAGCCATGGTAACAAAGGTATTTTTAGGAAAGGGACAGCTGGGGGTTGGTGATTTAGCTCAGTGGTAGAGCGCTTGCCTAGGAAGCGCAAGGTCCTGGGTTCGGTCCCCAGCTCCGAAAAAAAGAACAAAAAAAAAAAAAAAGGAAAGGGACAGCTTCATTTTTTTTTTCCTGTTGTAATAATTATTTTTTTTTAGGGGAAGTATTCTTTTATTTATTTTTTTTTTTATTAACTTGAGTATTTCTTATATACATTTCGAGTGTTATTCCCTTTCCCGGTTTCCGGGCAAACATCCCCCTAATCCCTCCCCCTCCCCTTCTTTATGGGTGTTCCCCTCCCCATCCTCCCCCCCATTGCCCCCCCCCCCCCCAATCAGTTCACTGGGGGTTCAGTCTTTGCAGGACCCAGGGCTTCCCCTTCCACTGGTGCTCTTACTAGGATATTCATTGCTACCTATGAGGTCAGAGTCCAGGGTCAGTCCATGTATAGTCTTTAGGTAGTGGCTTAGTCCCTGGAAGCTCTGGTTGCTTGGCATTGTTGTACATATGGGGTCTCGAACCCCTTCAAGCTCTTCCAGTTCTTTCTCTGATTCCATCAACGGGGGTCCTATTCTCAAATCAGTGGTTTGCTGCTGGCATACGCCTCTGTGTTTGCTGTATTCTGGCTGTGTCTCTCGGGAGAGATCTACATCCGGCTCCTGTCTGCCTGCACTTCTTTGCTTCATCCATCTTGTCTAATTGGATGGCTGTATATGCATGGGCCACATGTGGGGCAGGCTCTGAATGGGTGTTCCTTCTGTGTCTGTTTTAATCTTTGCCTCTCTATTCCCTGCCAAGGGTATTCTTGTTCCCCTTTTAAAGAAGGAGTGAGGCACTCACATTTTGATCATCTGTCTTGAGTTTCATTTGTTCTAGGCATCTAGGGTAATTCAAGCATTTGGGCTAATAGCCACTTATCAATGAGTGCATACCGTGTGTTTTTCTGTGATTGGGTTACCTCACTCAGGATGATATTTTCCAATTCCGACCATTTGCCTATGAATTTCATAAAGTCATTGTTTTTGATAGCTGAGTAATATTCCATTGTGTAGATGTACCACATTTTCTGTATCCGTTCCTCTGTTGAAGGGCATCTGGGATCTTTTCCAGCTTCTGGCTATTATAAATAAGGCTGCTATGAACATAGTGGAGCACGTGTCTTTGTTATATGTTGGGGCATCTTTTGGGTATATGCCCAAGAGAGGTATAGCTGGATCCTCAGGCAGTTCAATGTCCAATTTTCTGAGGAACCTCCAGACTGATTTCCAGAATGGTTGTACCAGTCTGCAATCCCACCAACAATGGAGGAGTGTTCCTCTTTCTCCACATCGACAGCTTCATTTTTTAAGAAGAATGCATGTTAGTACCGTGTAACATGATGTCCTTACCAGTATCTTTGTGTGATGACTGAGAGGCTGGATTCTGAGGCTGGGCTGCCTGCTCTTGACCCCTGGCTCCCATTCTCCCATACTGTGCGCCCTGGTGTTTCATCTATGAGTGGAGTTGACAGTATTTGTAGGACTGACTTGAGGTGTAAGCAAGTTGACATATTTGTAGCCCTAGTATCTTGGCTGTCGCCTCCCTCAAGACTGTCTGTTACTCCTGTTTTGGTCCCCTCTAGAGAAAATCAGAAAAGCCCTTCCCAGTTCAGAAGACCTCGCCAATTTCGCTCCCGACCTGGACAAGATCACCGAAAGCCTCAGCTTGTTGAAGGATTTCTTCACTGCGGGTAAGGAGGGGCTTTTCCCAGGGCTGAGGAGCCTCAGAGGCAGGCTGCACAGATGGTCTTCTTTGTTAATGAAAACAAATGCAAAAGCATTCAATTTTAACACAAGGTAAACACAGAGTTTGCACAATGCTTTTCATTCTTAGCATGAAGTTGGTAAGAAACTGCGTGCTTAGCTCTTTGGTGAGTAGAGACATCCCTTCTTGACAAGGAGATGAGACCACCTATGCATTTGCTTTTCATCACTGCCTCAAACCGATATTGCTACTTTAAATTTAATCATTACAGATCATAAGAAGTATAATTTAAAGGGTTCATCCTGGCATATTTGCCCAGTTGTTTCCTAATATGATATAAGTCTGAAATCTCAGACATCTCTGCTTATTATTAAATTTTTATTTCCCCTTTTGCTGACTTTTTACAGGTCCCAAATTGGTTAGTGAAGTCATAGAAGTTTCTGAGCCACTTCTCTTGTTAGGTGTGTAACGAGACATTTTTGCTGATCTTAACATGCCTTTTAAACGCTTCTAATAAACTAGTCGCAAATAAAAGTGGAGACCGGATTTATAATCCTGCTTGTATATGCTGATCTTTAAACCCAGAACTGATTACGCAAACTTATATCCTTTTTGATGGAAATAATAATAGACAGTATATTCATAGCAAAACAAATTGCTAAATACATGATTTAAACTTATTAAAAGAAAATTTGCTTAGCCAAAGTGTTTTCTTGGAAAAAATTGAAATGAAAAGTGATTTTAGCTTGTCTCATCTGCCCTGTCATGGTGACACTTAAATGTGCTTTGTGCTCACACGTTGTCTGCTGGCAGTGGGGCTTGACTAGGCTGTGAGCGCTGCTTTGTAAAGCCATCCTTACCAAAGAGCTCGCAATTCTCACTTATAGTTTAAAAATTGATTGTTCGAGATTGTTTGACATTGATTGCCAGTCATTTTCTTAAAAATAAAAATGTATTCTTCGAAGCTCGTTTGGTTTCTTTTGAGCTTTGATCTCACGTTCAGCCCAGCCTCAGCCTCCTGAGTGTAGGTGCTGGGATCCCAGGCATGCACCTGCCTGGCTGGGACTTGTTTGTTTTGGTTTTCCTGTTGCAGTGCTGGGGACCCAGTGTAGACGAGGCAAGAACTCACTCTGTCGCTGGGATGTGTCCTCGGTCTCCTCGCACCCCACTTTCTGAATTGCTTAGCTGTGATTGGAATTTAGCTTAGGCTGTTGACGTCATTGGAGAATGTAAACAAGTGTGTTTATCTTTAAGGTTCACCTGGAGAAACAGCATTTAGAGCAACAGATCATGGATCCGAAAGTGACAAGCACTATAGGAAGGTAAGTATAAAACAGAGCTCATCTCACAGGGAGTCCCGGAAAACTTAGCTTTTCCCCAATTTTTGAAATATTTAAAAATGCTAATATATTTCTAGAAAACTTCAGGTGTTAGTGCAGCTGTTCTGGAATAGAACAGAGACAGCCTCCCCTTCAGTTATGCTCTGTGAAATAACTTCAAGGGTGTGTTATAAACTGTACATGAAAAGGAAAAGCCAGCGTAGACGGTTTAAGTGGTCTTCTCTTTCTTGGGACTTTGCACACAGTCAGCATGTTCACAGCTCTCCAGGAGGACACAGCGTACAGCATACCGGGTTTATGCATAGAACCTACTTGCTCTTCTGGAGACTTACGATTGCTTCGGAGGAAAGATATGAGAGAGTAGAAAGTGAGTTACTAGTGAGTAAGTCAGTTCTTACGTACTGAGACGCTACAGGGTTGTGTATGGTGAGTCCGTTGAGAGGTCTGTCAGTATGGCACCTCCTCAGACAAATGCATGTGGACCCTGTGGGGCCATTGCATGTGAAACGTAGAGAACTGCTGAGCTATGTCACGTGAGTTCCTCTACATGTCTGCCCATGTGCTCCACCATAACGGTCATCTTTAACTAGAAAATAAATAATTATATGTAAAGTTTTGTAAAAATAATGTCTAGATAAATAAATTTGTGAGTAAAATATTCTGTAAACATTTAAATGTGGACCATTTAATTTATACTGAACTTTAAAGCATCATGGGAAAGAAATAATTTTATGATTATTAAGGAACAGAAAGAAATAATTTCTGTATTTCTATTTCTTTCCCTTTCTTTTAACTTGAACCTTTTTTTATTCTATCCCAATTTTTAAATATATTTCCAAGATTTCTTTTTGTTCACTTTTTAGGTAAAACATACTTCAGAGTATGTATTTGCTTTCGTTTTGACCTGTTTTTAGTAGAGATAATTTTAGTTAAGGAGCACTCTTGGTTTTGCATTGAGGGATAGTGCTAGAATATGGCTTGACAAATGTCGCTGATTTTAAGCCAGAGAAAGCCTTGACCACGAAAGCCAGTAAACCTAATGAGTTGATCCGAGGAGAAGGGCCCATGCGACAGACAGGTTGGAAGTGTAGATCCTTAAGCTGCAGTGCTTTTCCCTAAATCAGTGGATATGCCGGGGTCTGCTTTCTCACTCATTCACATGTTGCGTGGCCACCTTGTTCAGACTCGACTCAGGTAAGTCCCCTAAAACTCTGCCAAAATGATACATGAGTGTTCTGTGATTGACTCTGCACTAGAGAGGAAGCAAGAGAATGCATCTTGGGGAATCAATTATTGATGTAGATTTGATTCTACTCAATTGACATGAAAATAAATTTGTTGTTTTTTTTTAATATTCCTTTGCTTGTTTGACAATAAATGCCCCTTGTAGGCTCCTCCTTTATCTGTATTTATGGTAATTACTTTCCCCTGATGGAACTTATCCTTTGGGGCTAGAGATATGACTCAGCCAATCAGAGCACTTCTTGGTCTTGCAGAGGACCCACAAGAAGTGGCTTGCCACAACCTGTAATTAGTGCTGAAGGACCTGACACCCTCTTCCAGAATCCTCGGCCACTTGTATTCTCACATACATTTATTAAATTGTCCAAGCTTACCAAGTATTTCTCCAGTGATTTATTGTAAAGAATCAAGTCTAGAATTATGCCTGTGCTGCTGTTATTACAGGTTTTAATTAAGTCAAATTATAGATGATGCTAATATGGTGGAAGATGTTGACATGCAGCAGATAGTTTTAGGTTCCCTCAATGCAGTGTTGTTTCTAGGATACTTGAGGGTAATAATAAGCCTTGTAGACACGGTCCAAATAGACACGTTGGTGTGACCGGATGAACCTTGCCTACTAAGTGATGTTTGGATATCATTGTGCAAGGACTGACATGAGCCTGGTGGTAGGTAGCCTTTTTCACATCATCCAGGTATTAGTTTTTGTTTGTTTGTTTGTGGGGGTGTTTTGCCTGTACACTACATGTGTGCCCACAGAAGCAAAAGGGGTGTTTGATCCCAAGACTAGAATTACAGTCAGTTGTGAGCTGCTCTGTGGGTACTGGGAAGGAAGCCTTCATCCTCTAGAATAGCAGCGCTAACCAGTGAACCATCTCTCCAGCCCCCCAGGTGTCAGTTCCAAAGATTTGCGTTGTCATCAGAAGTGCGTGGATGACATCCAGAGTTTCTCATTACCTTTTTATTGTTTAGTCTTAAATCTTAAGATGTACTCATTAAAATCATATTCTGATCAACAGCTATACCAGCCTGAATATGCCTGGTTTCACCTACTTTGTGTTCAGGGTGTGAAGCAGTCAGGTTCATGGTTGTGGTCCTTCTCTACTAGAAAAAAAAGGACATGCAATGTTTTTAAATAATAGTAATGGGAATACATTTCTATAGCTAGAACTGAAATAAAGGTCTGCCCTCTCTCATAGGGGAGCACATCCAGAAAGTCTGGCAGTAGAGGGATAGTTAGGACCCTCAAAGCCAGCTGAAGTAAAGGGAGCTGAGGGAGCTCACTGTCACATCGGAGGAGCAGTCAGACTGAGCAGGGTGGGCTGCTGGCTTGTGCTTCCCATCCTGACTCACTAGCCTTGTGCGTCTGGGGATTACAGGGGAGAAAGCACAGAAGGCAGAAGACACTGCAGTAGTCCAAGTAATCATCATTCCTTTGCTTCTGCCTAAACACACATCTGCTAGATTGTGGACGCCATTCGTGTGGTGGTAATCCAAAGTTTAGACATGTAAATCATGCCGGCATATAACACTACTACTTTATAATGAACGGTTATATTAATCAAAGTTTAAAATTGGGAGGAAATTTTTAACATTTTTATTCGCTGGAGGAAATATTTGTGTGAACTTTGTAAAGTCCTTGGAATCTGGAGAACTTAAAACCTTCAGAAGCCAAGTTGGGACCTGGAGAGGAAAGCCTGTTTTAGTGAGTGAGTGAGTGGACCCAATAATTGTAACCCAGCACCATCAAGTACCTCGGGTTTGAGGAATTCTTGTTTTCTGCACAGCTACTAGCATAGATTAGATACATTCTTAGCAAGACTACACAGCACAGTGTACTTAGTAGATCAGAGGAGAAGTAGGGGAAATGGAATGACTGAGCAGACAGCCCTGCGGCATTGCCAATAAGAAGTTTGTTGTGTGTTTATGTCATTCAAAACTAGTATGAAAATGTATCAATAAATCATACTGTCATAGGTAGACCCTTACAAAGATTTAATGGAAATTGTAATATTGATAATTACTGATAGCCATTTTATCTCTTAAAACTATTTGTAGAAAATGTCCAAGTAGTAAATTATATAGTGTGCTATTTCTGATTGGAGAAAAAATATTTCAAAGGAGGAAGACATTCATTTTGACAGCCTATAACAAGTTTTACATTCAGGAAGACACTTCATTTTCGACAACCAATAACAAATTTTGCATTCATAAGTATCTTGAGCAATAATATGCAAGGAAACCAAGTTTGATTTTGTTTGTTTTGTTTTGTTTTTTAGCTAAACAAGTTATTGAAAGTTATTCAAACTTTAGGAAGTACTGCTTAGGAATACAGTTCTTTTTACTAAACCAAAACGTAGTTTGGCATAGGTACAGGGCCTGATATTAGATATTAGATACTTTGTTTGGGTTTGCAGACCATAATGTCTCTGTAAGCTACTCAGCCTGCCCACCACAGGTTGTCAACTCTTTTCTCTGCAGTGATCCTGCCACTGTGCTCTTAGACGTGTAGGTTGATACCGATGGGCCAAAGGCACTCTGAACAGAGAGCTCTGCAGGATTACGGGGTGGTACTGATGCAGATTTTGCAATCACAGGTCCTGTTTTTTCTGTTTTCCAAACTGTAACCCTCAACAAATGGTTTAGCTTCTCTGAGTTCCTGATTTCCTCTGTTGAAAAAAGGAAGCCCCCTTGAAAGGTTATGAGGAGTAACTCCTAAGTAAATGTAAAGCTGTTAAGAGTTAAGGGGCCAGTGACAACAACGGTCATCACTTTCTGTGACTCGTTGTATGTTAATGGCATTTAACATTTTATTAATTCTTCTTGTTTTGTTATGAAGTCTTTTGGACATTGTGAAAAATTGGAAATGGTTTGTAGGACTGACTATATACCTTCTAAAGGGTTTTAAATTCTCTTTTTTTCACTAATTAATGTATTTACTTTGCATCCCTATTGAAGTTTCCTAGCTAAGACTCTTAGCAATAGGGCCTATGAAATGTCACCTGCTATAACCAGGCAAGACTTCCAGTGGAGGAATGGAGACACCAACCCAGCCACAAAACCTTCCACCCACAAGCGTTGCTGCCTTAAGAGGTGCAGGAATAAAGAAGGAGTAGAAAGTAAGGGAACGGCCAACCAATGGCTGCCCAATTTAAATTATCTTAAACTAGAAACAGGTGAGTGATAGATGAAATCAGCTGTGCCCAACTCACTCAATCAACAATACGTGCCAAACCCTGTACCACATCTCAGATGTGCCAGGCCTCACTTAAGGTGCTAGGTACTCACATAAACAGTGGCACATTGTCGCGGTGCCAGCCGCTCAGGAAGCTGAGAAAGGAGGCTTGCTGGAAGCCAAGGCTTTTGAGACCTGTGTGGGTACATAGCAAGTGATGTAATTAGCCTGTTCCAGCTTTATTACAGAAATGCCACAAATGGCTGCATTATAAACAACAGTGTATTCCTCGCAGTGCTGGAGCTGGGATAGCAGATTAAGGTGCTGGTGGGAGTGATGGCTGGTGAGCATTCTCTCTCTCTCTCTCTCTCTCTCTCTATATATATATATATATATATATATATATATATATATATATATATATATATGGCAGAAGAGGCTAGGCAGTTCCTGGAGTCTCTTTTACAAGAACACTTAACCTGGAGGCCTGTGACCTTATCACCATGCATAGGCCGGTGTTAGGTTAGGCTTCACTATGAATTTGGGGGAGCTGATAGTTAGACCATGGCATAACACCTCAAATTTATTAAAATCTTTTCCACCAAACTCATTAAATCTTAAACTAGTATTTTTAGTTGTTTTGTATAACTCTTGTTAAAACTAATTTTCTTGATTTTGATGCTGTCATATTTTTTACAACTGTGAATGTTATACCTGAAACATGAGACAGAATTACAGTGTCAAAGTAACAATGACCAGATCATTGAAGAGCATTCCTTCTGAGCCAGGCGTAGTGGCTCATGCCTCTAATGACAGCACCGGGCAGATCTCTGAGTTCAAGACCAGCCTGGTCTACAGAGCCAGTTCCAGGCCAGCTAGAATTATGGGGTGAAACCTGTCTCAAAGTGGGGCTTTATTTTATAAATTATAGAAGGTAAATTATAGAAATTACCTACTATAGTGTTAATTATAGTCGTGATTTATAACAATGACTGAATCTTAGTTTCTAAATGACTGTCTCTTGAGCGACGGTTTAAGCTCTGCAGAGTGTTCACTGGCACAGATCTGTTTTGTCCGTCTAAGGCTGTCTGTCCATCTGTCTCTGCTATTCTGTGTGCTCAGAGACTAGCAAAGGTACAGCTTGTGAACTGGTACTTAAAGTTGGGGAGAGCTGATCTTAAGATGCATAACATAGTGTCGATAGTTTTTTCTGTGTCTAATTCTTGTTTTCTCCTACTTTTTTTTAGGAGGTAACAGTTAATTTCACCTATCTTCACATAGCAGTGCTTCAGTAGCAGCTTGGAAGGAAAGTGAGGTGTCACTAGAAAGAGTATTTCCTGATAGTCTCATAGATGCCACCATGTAACTACGCAACTGTGCTTAGACAGAAGCAGAACTCAGGGTGGGGCAGTCAAGCTGAGTCAAAATTACTTGATAGTTTCTAAGATAGCGTTTTAGTGGTAAGTAAATATTAACAGATGCTACCAGGTGTGTCCCGCCTTTTGACACTGTGACACTAGTTGTGGCCTACAAAGTTTACACTTAAAAGCTGCATAATTGACTTACCAAAAAATACTTTAAAAACAAACAAAACAAAACCCAACAACAACAAAAAACCTCATACAAATACAATGTCTGGCGTAAGATTGTGGTTTTGTGCCGTGAAGGTTGGACACACCCTAGGCTCACATAGGAAGCCTTCTTTAAAGACAGTTGTTTTGTGTGAGCCGAGCAGTTGGGTGGTTGGAGTACATGATAATGAAGGTCAATGAAGGTCAATGATCAAGTGGGCAGCACTGTTAAATTACTGTTTGTTATTTGATGTATGGGATGACAAAAATTATGGGATAATGAAGATGGTAGGTGACTTTGATAAATTTGTCAATGACTGTGTGTGTGTGTATGTGTATACACGTATATGTTAAAATATATATCTTAAAGATAATATCTATATCTTAAAAGATAGCATCAAGTTTTATGAGTTCCTCTTATACTATTGAATCTGGAAACATGTTGAAATTTCAAGCTACTTTCATCCTTTGATTTGCTGTAAACCAGTTTCATTCATTGTCTGATACTGACAGTAATCATTAGTATCAAAACTAAGAATAAAACAGAATCCCCAGTTTTATATCAGTCTTTATATTACCATGATGCTACACCTCCCCATATTATTTTGGGAGCTCATTTATGGTTACCTAGGTTCTTGGGTTATATAAGGTATTAAGTAAGCCCTTGGGCGAGCCCACAAACTAACATTTGAACAAACCATTAACCAGCTTTTTTATATTAAGAGATTTTCTGATAATATAAAACATGGCATTTTTTACTTTTTTTTTTTTTTTTGTTTAAATCTGAAGCTCTGAAGTCCTGGTTTAGGTTGTTTTAATAATTGCTAGCTCTCTGGCCTTTAGTTTTATGACTGGGCAGGTGTGTGCCTATTGTTTCTAACACACTACACTATTCAAATTGGTCATTTGCTGAAACGTCACTGTTTTCACTGTGCTGATTGAGAACCCATCAATCTAGTATCAGTGTTGAGCCTTAGCTGCTTTATTCCCAAGATTGGCCGTCTCATAGGCCAGCAATTTATAACAGAGGCACCCACCCCCTCCTCAGTGGACAGCACCTGCCACCCCGGGAAGCACTGCCCAGAAGACCACATGGGCTTAGCATTGCGGCACACGTGAACACAGTGTAATCATGGTCTACCAGCTTAACCTTTAGTGGTTGAGTAGACTCAGTGTTAGAGAGAAAAAAGGTAACGTGGCCAAAACTGGCTCTAACTTTTCAGTTTTTATAATAACTGTATTGTCTCGGTATCTTAATTATATTTTTTTAGTAATTGATATGTACTCAGTTACTTTCTCAGAGCCTATTTCTATGTCAGAACAGCTCATAAAAAGTGAAAATGCAGTTGAATTTCGTATGTAGTGTTTCAAGTCAACAGCATACATTAGCGCACATTGGCAATTTTACAAAGGGTTTTACCAAGACATCCAGGGACCTGCCACGCCGGCTCCCTTGAGCATGTCCGTCAGTCTAGCTTTACTGTGTTGATGCCGGCCGGCCGGCTGGCTGTCTGCTTAGTGGTTATTGCACTCTCACTTTTTAAGCCATGCTGTTTTGCTTTTCTAAGAACCCAGTTTTACTAAGGGGAAAATGGAAGTGCAGTGCAGAGCGCACTTGTGGGACAATGCTCTAGGTGTCTGAGTCTCCATTTTTGTTTTAAGCTTATCCACCCCTCCCTGTCTTGCATCTGTTCTTCTGTTGTGCCCTTTGGTTTAACATTGTTCTCCCTCCCCACTTTTCCTCTTCTCCTCATTGTAAACTCATGGCAGGGTCTGCTTGGTGAGCTCATTCTCTTACAACAGCAAATCCAAGAGCACGAAGAGGAAGCCCGCAGAGCCGCTGGCCAGTATAGCACGAGCTATGCTCAACAGAAGCGCAAGGTGACGGATGGCTTAAGGGGCTACTGATGCATCACACTAATCGGTCATTTCTGCCAGACCAGATCACCCTAACCATTGCTGGACTCCAGTCACTGGAAAGTGTGCTTAACAAAGTCAATTGAAAGGATACATCTTACCCCAAAGTGGGTAGGGTAGCCAAAGCCCAGAATAGAAGCTCAAGTCTAGCAGTTTAGGTCATCTGTAAGTCTGTACATTTGCGTTTAGAGTGAAATTATGAACAGCTGTTTGTGTGGTACAGTTGAGTCACTCGAATAATTGGGAGTTGAAGCTGTACGAAATCCTTAAAAGTGTGCTTTTAACACCAGAGTCCCATAGGTCAGTCCCTGTGTCCTACACAGACTTCTCTCACAATGAAGTGAGTGTGATGATTGTGCATTTATAGGCAGAAATTATCTCATCTCTTAGAGAATTTTTTAAGTAAGACCAGAAAAATATTAAAGCTATGTACAAGATATATTCAGGAAAGGGGATCCATCATATAGCTAGCTTCTCATTTGCATCTAAGTCAAGGGAGAGTCTAGATACAGGTTTAGTACAGTGCTTCTACTGGCTAACTGGTGGTCAGTGCGTGAGAGTTGTCACCATAATTCCATGTCTGCTTAATGTCATTTCCTGCTTTTTCTCAATTCCATGGCTGTGCAACCAACAACAATATATTGTTCAGTTTTCAGTGGATGAGTAAATAAGTAGAAAAAGAAAAATTATTTCATCTTTTGGTTTAAAGGAGATGTAGCTGGCAGTGGTGATGACCACCTTTAATCCTAGCACTGGGGAGCAGAGGCCGGTGGATCCCTGTGAGTTCAAGGCCAGCCTGGTCTACAGAGCAGGTTCTAGGACAGCCAGGGCTATAAAAGTGAAACCTTCTCTCAAGGGGAAATAAGACAGACGGGGAGAGAGAGGGGGGGGGTTCTTTTTTTTTTTTTTTTTTTTTTTTTTCAGGGCTGGGGATCGAACCCAGGATCTTGCGCTTCCTAGGCAAGCGCTCTACCACTGAGCCAAATCCCCAACCCCAGGGGGGGTGGTTCTTGACTTGAGGAAAGACTTATTTGAACATTCTGTGTTTGCATATGTTGTGAGTCTATCATTTAAATATTCTCAGAAGGGAGGTGCCTTCACTGAGCCATCCATACCATAGCTTTGTTACAGAAAGAAGTGGGAGAAGTTTGTGTGTTCTGGAATGTTACCTAGAATTATGAATCGGTACCAATTACAGTTTGGTCTTTTTTTCATAATGATAAACTGAAATGAGGCCCTGTCTGCTATCCTAAGATATAAGATGCAGTGTAAGACTATAATAATGCTTCTAATTCTGACCATTCCAGGAATGTAAGTAATGAGTTCTGGCTGACTTTCTGAGAGTCCGAACAAGAATGTTCAGTTTAGGCCTGCTTTACAAGTCTGTCTTCAGACTTAAGGACACTGTCACTCCTGGTCTCTTTGCGCAGTTACTTACACGACCTGTAGTTCCTCTCTGTGGCAGTTTGTGAAGGATCATGACAGAACTGTACTTTGTCTGGTTTGTTTGTAATGGAACACCTAGTGGGACACAACCAGGACTTGTTCCTGCCCACTGTGTAGTTGCCTTGTGTGAAAGTTAATGGGCCTTTAAAAATAATTTATACTATTCCACAATGAGCCCATTCTGCTTACCGTCCTAAACACTAGTTCCTTACCTTGTCTTCCTCTGCTCCCTAAAGTTAGTGCACAGTGACAGCTCTTCACCATCTCAACCAAAATCTGTATTCCTGAGATTTTTATCATTCTAGGCATTTAAGGTTTACATAAGACCTAAAATAAACCATAGGTACTTTGAAGTCCTCTAATTATTTCTTCATTCTTGAAAATCTAGGTCTCTGTTTTTTAATATTTTGTTAGAAGTCAAATGTTTGCCTCTATTTTCTGAGCAAAAGAGATAACCAGGGGCAGGAGGTGTTGGTAATTTTCCTCCTGTGAGTATATACTCATAATTTTCCGGGGATTCTCAGATACATACTTGAGAATTTCAGAACAGCCACAGTGACTTACTATAGAAAATAAGTTCTAAAGTCAGTTTTGTTCTCACGCCGAGCTGAGGGATTCTCTCTGACGTGAGCTCACTTGTGCGAAAGGTCCCACCCTTTCTCCATCAGGTTCACAGCCTTGGAATTGTAGAAATGCTCTGCTTCCTGTCAGGGTGACTTTAAAATTAATTTAGTGGAAACTAAATACATTACACAACAGAGCGTGCCTCGTGTTGTAAAGCTACTGGAGGAAAGCATGTCTAAGCTGTCTAAAGAGGCAGCAGGGCGTGCAGGCCTCACAAGCATGAGGATCTGACTTTGACCCCAGAACCCAAGTAGCAGAGTCCCAGTGCTGGGGCAGCAGAAATGGGCTCCCAGGGGCTCCCTGGCCGGCTGGGTCTAATTGGAGAGCTCTAGAGCAGTAGAGACCCTTTCTCTAAGGGGTGTGTAGTGTCTCTGGGACCAAACTAGTCTTCTGGCTTCCACACACATGGACACAGGCATACACATGGGCATGCATACATACACACACACACACATACACACACACACACACACACACACACACACACACACACACACACACACAGGCCCATGCACATTAAAAAATAACTACAACAAACGACAGATTAGAGAGAGCTCATGCTAGTCTCTAAGAAAACATGTAAGTTATCTTCATACCAATCTTTAATACTTGTTTTATAAACCTAAGAATTTTCATCCTAGATCTTAGGGGAAAAAATGAGATCTAAGTTCTATCTATACCACCTACTTTAAAATGTTGATTTTGATCCTTTTTAAATGAAGCAGCTAGGAAGTATGCTTTTTTGTAATATTCTAATTAATTGTTTTACCTTCTTATATAGTCCTTTATTTTAACCAAACTACTAAGTTAACCTTTAATAGCCCTTGGCTTCCATTAACATTTTAACTTTTTAATTTAATTATTTTAGGTGGTTTTGTTTTGTTTTTAAAGATTTATTTATTTTATTTATATGAGTACACTGTAGCTCTCTTCAGACACACCAGAAGAGGGCATTGGATCTCATTACAGATGGTTGTGAGCCACCATGTGGTTGCTGGGAATTGAACTCAGGACCTCTGGAAGAGCAGTCAGTGCTCTTAACCACTGAGCCATCTCTCCAGCCCCTTTTAGCTTCTTAATTCTTATTCCACATGCTGCATACCATTGAATTTTTTATAGTAATTCAAGGTATATTTCAGAAAATCTCTCAATTTGCATTTAAAACCCAAAGCTGATGATGGTGGCAAACACCTTACAGCCCAGCCCTTGGGAAGCAGAAGCAGAACAGTGTGAGTCTGAGGCCAGCCTGGTCTACATAGTGAGACTCCACCTCAAAACAGTCTGAGTCTGAGGCCAGCCTGGTCTACATAGTGAGACTCTGCCTCAAAACGAAAAAGTTAAGCAAAGCAGTGGAAAGGCGTAGTGTTTATGTATCTTACAGTAGAGTCACTACAGTTGGGTGAATGTTTAGTAGAAGAAAGTTAGTCACAGTACTTTTGAAGTGAACCAGGAACTTCGTCTACATCACAAATGTCCATGATCATACTTTAACAGAATGGCAGCATGTCCTGTGGTCTTAATGTGCAGTGCTCTGACTCCGATGGGTCCTTTAGGGCTTGGTCTTTGGGCTGTGGGTTCTTTGACTTGCCTGGCTCCTCCTCACATTTTAAGACTTAATAATTCTTGTCCTGAACACAGACAATCAAAATGAAAATGTAAACTGTATCAGCAAGTCTCTTCCCACTCAAGGCTAAAAACAAAATTTCTGTTAAAAAAATCTCTTTTCAAAATAATTTTAGGTTTCAAACATATACATTTAAGGAGAAAAAATATATTATCATCCATGAAAATATGGAGAGATGTAGAAAGGTTATTTAGAATTTGGACTTAAAAATCTAAAAATAACATTTTGTAGCATGGACAAGACTTATTAATGTCTACCTCAGTAAAGAAATCATTTAAGATCCGAGGAAGACAGCTCTGCCCTATCATGAAGTCACTGCACACTTGTGTGACCTTGTCATAAGTGACATCGTTTTCGTTGTGTTTTCTGTTTTTGTATTGTGACTACTTTAAACTCTTATTATACCATGAAACCTGGAAGCTTTCAAAAAGTTTGTCTTAGAACTGTTAGTAACAATTGAAGTAGTTTGCACAATACCTGTGAATTTTATTTATGTTCAGATAAGCTGTAGTTGCTTATCTTGGTTTTCTTTCTACAGACACCCTGCTCTGTTGAAAGTTAGCTGACCTTTCACTGGAATCTAATTTAAGAACAAGCCTCTGGCTCCACTCCCCTCTGGAGATGCTAGTGTTGCTAGTGAGGAAGCTGAAAGTTGTTCTTTAGAAGATCAGTGGGACCAGTGAGCTGTTTCAGTAGCTGAAGGCAGCAACGTGCATGGTTTCCCCATACTTGTTTCTGGAAAAATGGTAGTGCTCAAGACGTTAGGTTCCTGTCTGTGCCTTAGTACAAAGCAAGCTCATGATAGAGGAAGCCCAGATGTTCATCTCCTCTGTGTCTAACAAGTCTTTCTTAACAGATGACTAGCATGGTAACAGGACAGTGACTCCTGATGCTTCTATGTCATAAGATTTTGATGAACTTTTTATTAACGAGGATAAGTTTTTATTATCTTAAATATTCACTTGATTTAAGTTTTATTTTAAATATGCTTATACTCTTAGTGTTGCTTTAAAACTTCATCTTGTTATATATTGTATGTAACCCTAATTAATCTATTTTAAATATTTAGGTGTCAGACAAAGAAAAGATTGACCAACTTCAAGAAGAACTTCTGCATACTCAGGTAACTGTAGTCAGTAAGAGGAGACGGCCCTTCTGTTTTTCCTCGTGATCTGAGCCCAGCGCACAGTGGGGGAAGCACCGTGACAGTGAGCAGTGCCTCAGCCCAGGGGCTTCTGTAGAGAGGTGGACAGTGCTCCCTTTCCAGTGATGTGACCATCGCAGTGCTTAATGGCAGGCCCTTATCTCTAGCATTTTTGTATCTACAAAAGCTAATTGAGAAATAGGGAACCACGTGAATACCAGGTTAACTCACTCAAGGAGAGATTCCTATTTGGAGTGGATCTCATTCTGATTTTAAAGATAAACTACTTGGGGATGCGGGGGATGGCTGAAAGAATTTGTCCTTATATAATCTAATGCTTTTATTGTCGCTTGCTAGGCTAGATACAAAGTAAAGAAATTTGAGACTTCACATATTTTTCATGAATCCCCTAACCCCTTTCTTTGTTTCCTTGAATCCTGAAATCAATATAAAAATTTTTCTTAAAGCTATTTTCTGGTGGTATAAGCTAATCGATCTTTTAGGGTTAATGAAAAAAATCATTATTTAAAAAACAGTTCTATACAATGTAATGAATAGCTACCTTTCTGGTATAAAATTTTCCAACAGCAGTTATTCTATATAAATAACAGAATTAAAGCTTATTTTTGCAAGCCAAAAGACATACTTATCATCTTGGGTCTTCTTAGGAAAAACATAGAAGAAGGGGCAATCTGAGTGAAATCAAACAACTAGTGTATTTCTGGTGCATGGCTTTCCATGCTTGATCTGCTCATGGAGTCTCATGTGTAACCGCACTAGAGCACCTGTGTTTTGGCTGGCCCTTGTCTTGAGACATATAAGATATATATAAGATTATATATATGATATATATATTATGTACATATATGTACACACATATATATCATATATATATGATTTTAAGAAGATTACAGTCCTGTGTGGACCTGTGTGCATAACTGTCCTCAGGTTGGACACATGCCAGCCATTTATACTTCTAGAGGGTGGCTGCAGGTTGACACTTGTACCAAGGAAAGAAATGTAGATTTCCCCCAAATCGATTCCATATTTACAAAGAAATGTGCCCCAGAAGTAAACCCTGCGTGCATGCGGTTCCTGTTGTAAGCCTTTTGTGGATACACAGTGTGGAGCGCATGGTGTGATGGGCCGTGCAGTCCTCTCCGTCCCTGTCAGGGATGCTCAGGGAAAAGAATGCACAGGCTGCATGTAAAGTGTTCGTTATCAGTTAAAAGGGGTAAAATAGGGATTACTTTTAATAGTATGTTTTATTTAAAGCATTATGTCCCAAATTAGTATCATTTCAACCTATAATACATATAGCACATATTGAAAGGCATTTTATAAGGTTTTCTTTTTTAATGTATATGAGTGCTCTATCTGCATGTACACCTGCATGCCAGAAGAGGGCATCAGATCCCATTACAGATGCTTGTGAGCCACTATGTGGTTTCTGGGAACTGAACTCAGTACGTTTGGGAGAGCCAACAGTGTGTTAACCACTGAGCCATCTTTCTAACCCCTGAAAGACACTCTTATGTTTCCAAAACACTTTCAAGATCTCAATAACTCTGTCTAGCTAGTAACTGTTTTCTAAACAGTGAAGAAATACTAGAGGTTTACTATCCTTCTGGGCTATGAAAGAAGGCTTTACAAAATATGTTTATCATACAGGCAAGTAGTTGTTCTTGTGCCGTGCCATATGGTTTAACTGTAGATGTTTTTCCTAATGAGGCCCAACTTGTACATTCTGTAAGGATAACACTTTGGTTTCCTGTTATTTACCATGTTCTCAGGAGTTCAAAAACCTAAAACGTCTAAGAAATATTTCTCATGTTGTGATATATGATGTGTGATGTACATCTAACCATTCTGCTGATTATAGGGATCTTAATTTTTTGTAAGTGAGATGACCATTTTGAACAGCTCACCTTGAAAAGCAAAATATGTAGCCATGTTGCTACTTAGAAATAATGACCTAAGATAAAGGGATTTTCTTAATTATGTTTTTATGTCAGTATTTTAAGTATCAACAAACTTCTCCAGACATGGACATTTGACTGAACCTGGAAGAATGCAGGCCTCTTACTCAGACAGACTTGTTTAAATGCTTTTTCCTCACCATACAAGATGACCGGAGGGAGGCTGCCCGGGGTCCCTAACCCTATGTTTCCTGCCTATAAAGCCCCTGCTTCTGTCTGTCTGTGGGTTTCTGGTAAAGGGGTCCTCACGTGACGCATGCTTAGGCGTTACTTGTTCACGTGTATCATACCATCTTGGTTAAAATAATGTCCAGATGAGAATAAGTTTTAGCCATAGCCTTGTATCGAAGACTTTATTTTTGAAATCATAGGAAATATTGTTTCTTAAGGATAGTCCAGACTTTTTAAACTTTTTTTTAGTATTTTTAAATTATTTCTTCATCATAGAATTTTATGTTAAATGCTCAATTATAATGGAAAAGTATGAATTCCACTGCTTGTTTGAAATAATGATAGTTTTATTTTCTCCATATTGTCATAGAGCATTTTAAGTGTAAAAATAATAAGTGTAACTAGTGAGGTCATGTGACTCAGAATTCTGGAAGATTTTAATCAGACTTACTATTCGCTTACCCATCTCTTTCTTACACAGCCATGTGTATTGTCTCCTTGCAGTTAAAGTATCAGAGGATCCTAGAGCGTTTGGAGAAGGAAAACAAAGAGTTGAGGAAGTTGGTACTGCAGAAGGATGACAAAGGCATCCACCACAGGAAGCTCAAGGTGCTGTGTCTAACTGAGTAGCTCTCAGGGCGCTGACATCCGTCAGTGTGTGTACATAACGAATCTTTTCAGTTGCATGCCTGGTGCCTGTGGAAGCCTGAAGAGGGCCTCAGATCCCCTGGAACACATGGTTGTTTAAGGTGATGTGTGGGTGCTGGGAAGTGAACCTGCGTCCTCTGGAAGAGCGGCCCGAGCTCTAAACCACTGAGCCACCTCTCCATCCCCTAAATGATGAAACACTTTAATAAATATGAAGCACGTGTCATCCTTTCACTCCTAGACAGTGTAAATAGTTTATAAATTGGCATTTCCAAATCCATCATATATTAGGCCCCTAAAAATCTTCATATTTTAAGAGGACCTTTTTCTTTTTTCTTTTTTCTTTTCTTTTATTGGGCATTTTCTTTATTTACATTTCAAATGTTATCCCCTTTCTCAGTTACCCCTCCAGAAACCCCCTATCCCATCCCTCCTCCCCCACTTCTATAAGGGTGCTCCCCCACCCACCCATTTCCTCCTGCTTCCCCACCCTAGCATTCCCCTACACTGGGGCATCAAGCCTTCACAGGACCAAGGGCCTCTCTTCCCATTGATGCCCAACAAGACCACCTTCTGCTGCGTATGTGGATGGAGTCATCGGTCACTTCATGTGTACTTTTTGATTGGTCTCTGGGAACTCCGGGTGTCTGGTTGGTTATATTGTTGTTCTTCTTACGGGGTTGCAAACCCTTTCAGCTCCTTCAGTCCTTTCTCTAACTCCTCCATTGGGGACCTTGTGCTCAGTCCAATGGTTGGCTATGAGCATCCACCTCTGTATTTGTCGGGCTCTGGGAGAGCCTCCCAATATCAGACTCCTGTCAGCAAGCACTTCTTGGCATCTGCAATAGTGTCTGGGTTTGGTGACTGTATATGTGCTGGATCCCCAGGTGGGGCAGGCTCTGAATGGCCTTTCCTTCAGTCTCTGCTCCATATTTTCTCTGTATTTCTTCCTCTGAGTATTTTGTTCCTCCTTCTAAGAAGGACTGAAACATCTACACTTTGGTCTTCTTTCTTCTTGAGCTTCATGTGGTCTGTATCTTGGACTAATATCCACTTATCAGAGAGTGCATACCATGTGTGTTTTTCTGTGATTGGGTTACCTCACTCAGGATGATATTTTCCAGTTCCATCCATTTGCCTATGAATTTCATAAAGTCATTGTTTTTGATAGCTGAATAATATTCCATTGTGTAGATGTGCCACATTTTCTGTAGCCATTCCTCTATTGAAGGACATCTGGGTTCTTTCCAGCTTCTGGCTATTTTAAATAAGGCTCTATGAACATAGTGGAGCATGTATCTTTGTTATATGTTGGAGCATCTTTTTGGTATATGCCCAGGAGAGGTATAGCTGGGTCTTCAGGCCAATTTTCTGAGGAACTGCCAGACTGATTTTCACAGTGGTTGTACCAGCTTGCAATCCCACCAACAATGGAGGAGTGTTCCTCTTTCTCCACATCCTTGCCAGCATCTGCTGTCACCTGAGTTTTTGATCTTAGCCATTCTAACTGGTGTAAGGTAGAATCTCAGGGTTTTTTTTTTTTTTTTTTTGCATTTCCCTGACGATTTAGGATGTTGAACATTTCTTTAGGTGCTTCGAAGCCATTCAGTATTCCTCAGTTGAGAATTCTTTGTTTAGTTCTCTGCCCCATTTTTTAATAGAGTTATTTGGTTCTCTGGAGTCTAACTTCTGGAGTCCTTCGTATATGCTGGATATTAGCCCTTAAGAGGACTTTCTTATGAATCAGTCTATTTTAATAATATACATAGGTTATCTTCAGGCTTAATTTTCATATTTATAAAATTGGGATTCTCTTAAATACTTTTTATTTATTTATTTTATTTATGTGAGTACACTCACTGTCACTGTCTTCAGACACACCAGAAAAGGGCATTAGATCCCCATTACTGATGGTTGTGAGCCACCATGTGGTTGCTGGGAATTGAACTCAGGACCTCTGGAAGAGCAATTAGTGCTCTTAACCACTGAGCCATCTCTCCAGCCCTTAAATACTTTTTAAAAGTTATTATGTATGCATATTATATGTGTATACCATGGGGTGTGTCTGTCCAACTGTGTCTGTTGGGGGTTGGTTCTCCCTTTCCCCCTTTACTGGGTTCTAGGAATTGAATTCAGGCCACCAGGCTCGCATGGTATATGCCTTTACATGTTGAGCCATCTTGCCTGCCCCCAATTAGGACTTAGAGTTTGCGAATACTCACGCCTCATGAGTACATGACTCATGCCACTGTTGCCTTACTAGTATTTGTCTTCAGTTTTTAATTCTAACTCTTATTTCCAAGGGAAGTTTTTTATTACAACAATTAAATTTTTAAAAATAAGTGTATGTTGATATTGTTGTCATCAACATATTGTCAATTACCAGTATCGGTAAATAAGTCATACTGTCACCAAAGACTGAAGCCAGATGTGTTCAGTTGACCCGGTTCTTTTAACTCAAAAGTTTAATGCTGTAATCATTGTCTCAGAATAAGTAAAAATGAGTTGCTACAGCATTCCAGAGTCATAGTGAATCATGCCACATGTTCTAGAACCAAGGTCCAAGGATGTCTTTCTCATTTAACAAGCAAGCTTTAGTGAACTCCTGACTGTTTTTATAAGTGCCTGGCATGCTCAAGGATTGGGAAATAGAATTGTCTTAGAAATGGTGTTTTCCCTCATAAGATGCAGTGGTGATGAAATGTGTTTATGTTTAGGCAGATGTGAGAGCAGCTATGTGCCATTTAGGAGTCTCTATGTATTAAGGGGCAAAAGAATGCTTAAACTCTCATAATGTTCCCACTAACCTTACTTAGTAAATGCTTGATGGCTACCCTTTCTTCTCAGACCTATATGTATGCGTGTTTGTTCCTTAGTTTACTTGAAGCTGTTGTAGGCCTGATTCCATGCTCATTCCTGGTCTCCAGAGAAAAGCAACAGAGGACATTTGTCCTTTGCTTGCATTGCAGCCTTCCCAGTTCTTAGGGAAGCTCTCCTGCTTGAACACTGACCCCTGACCACTTCTCTGCTCCGTTCCATGCTTTCACACGCACATTCTCCCTGCCTGCCCTCACATGCATGTGCTCCCTGCCTGCCCTCACATGCATGTGCTCCCTGCCTGCCCTCACATGCATGTGCTCCCTGCCCTCTCTCACATGTGTGCTCTCTGCCATCTCTACACTGTCATGTGCTTTTCTGCCTTCTACTCCTTCCCCTTCCCTGTTCTTCTCACATAGTCTAGACTTGACTGTGGTTTCTGTCTGTTAGTTGGTCACCTGACCATGTATTGGACTCTTACGGTATTAGTGGTTGGCTCATTAATGTTAATAGGCTTTCTCTTTTACTGTCTAACTAGATTATGAGATCCTAAATTAATAGCTTTTTACTGTCAGTGTATTCCTAAATAAACTGAAGAAGTAGCATTAATTATTATACTAGTTTTATTATGAAAACATATTATATAATAAAAAAACAGTACAAACTTGAACTTACGTTTTCTCTTGCTGTATCTATGGTCTTTGATTTTTTTTTTCACTGACTTTTGCTAATTTTAATTTTTTTGTTTTGCAGAAATCTCTGATCGATATGTATTCTGAAGTTCTTGATGTCCTTTCTGACTACGATGCCAGCTACAATACCCAAGATCATCTGCCACGGGTAAGGGGGAAGAGACAGGGACCTGCCGCTAGCAGGAAATTCCTCTCCTTACATCATCATCGTTTCTGCCTTTCCTGGGGTACCTCAGCTACCAAGCACTGCTTTGTTCCTTATTGAGGACCAAAAAAGTAAATATATGTGTTTTGAAAGAAAATGGTCAGATATCTGCCATTGTACAATCAATTATAATGTTAAAATAACTAGGCAAAAAATGTGAGTGTGTGGATGAAATTTAGTCTAACAGAATCCAAAAGTATGTTTGTAAAGTATAAACTAGCTATTGGAAGGCATCTGTAGAAAGTTAATGATCCAGGTTTAGAAATAACTCTTCCACTCAGCATAGTTTTTGAAACTACATATTTGAATATGAATAATGGAGCCAATTAATTCTTTAGCTATGTGTATCTCCAGAGTGCCTACATGCATCAAATTCATTCTCTTAAAAAAAAAAAATAACTTCTTTTGGCTCTAAATATCTTAAAATATTTCTTAAATGCTATCATTTAAACCCTACTTACATTTTATTTGGTATCAGAAAAATGCTAAGACATGCTAATACATGCTGATACATGCTAATACATGCTGATACATGCTATTTGTCTTGTGATAGGTTGTTGTGGTTGGAGATCAGAGTGCTGGAAAAACAAGTGTTCTGGAAATGATTGCTCAAGCACGGATATTCCCACGAGGATCCGGCGAGATGATGACGCGCTCTCCAGTGAAGGTAGGGCAGGAGGCCGTCCCACTGACGGACCTCAGAGAAATACCGCTTCAGTGGTGGAGTTCAGACTTAGCTAGAGAGGGGGCTCTCCCACAGCATCGGGGATCATTCCCACTATAGGAATTAGAAGGGGGCATAGCCAGGGGCCCACATGCCCAGAGCTTAGGCTGAGTGAAGGTAGAGGTGGGAAAGGACATCCCAGCATGGTGGCTGTCTCGGTGGCACTGTAAGGCCTCTTGATGTTATCTGGAATAAGACACACAGGGGCTGTTCTCAGAGACTGAGAATATTGCAAGTAGTGTCAGCAAGTGTAGATAATGTCCTATTGTATTTATCCACAAGTCACTGGGGCAAAGGGGGCGTGTGTGCGCGTGTGTGTGCGTGGGTGTATATGTGTATATGTGCGTGCATGCACCCACGTACACTCCGAGCACGTGCAATATGTAAAGCCAATAACTACTCACCAGTGGAGACAGGAAGAAAGTAAATGACTATAGACTGTTTTTTAAGATTTTATTTATTTAGTTAATGTATGAGTACACTGTAGCTGTCTTCAGACACGCCAGAAGAGGGCATCAGATCCCATTACGGATGGTTGTGAGCCACCATGTGGGTGCTGGGAATTGAACTCAGGACCTCTGGAAGAGCAGTCAGTGCTCTTAACCGCTGAGCCAGCTCTCCAGCTCTATAGCCTCTTTTATTAAGCAAATATTTATTCAGCTCCTAATGTGTGCCAGCATTGACCTACCAGGCTGGGTAACCTTTCAACATTGTGGTATTTTATATAGACCACTTGAGACCTGTGCAGCCAAATTACCAAATAAACAAATATCTCTGTATTTTAATTAAGTTTATGATTGGGTGTTGAGTCACATTCCTCGTTATTCTAAGGTACACGTAGCCCATGGGCCACAGGTCAGGTATACCTGGCTTTAGACAGTGTGCAGTAAATTTAGAAAGATTCTTACCATAAGCATAATACATATTAACTATTTACACTATTTAGTTTGTTAGAGATGAAGCCGGGAAAGTCCAGTGGGGATGACCGGACGCTTGTAGGTGACATAGCTGAGATGGCGTTTGAACCAAGGTTTACAGAGAGTGAGGGGAGTAGTCGTGTTGCAGTCTGGTACAAGTATGCTGCAGGAGGCTGCTGTACAGCCCTTAAGTGGGGAGGCAGTCCTGCTGGAGAAATAGTAAAGAAGCCAGTGTGCTGGGCCACAGGGGAGACTCCTCAGACACGGGACAGAGGGACAATGGATGGCAGGAATAAGCAGATCACTATGGCCTGCTAGGCCAGTTTACAGGCTGTGATGTTTATTTTAAGTTAAATGGGAAGCCAGTGATGTCCTCAGCAGACTTCTATCACCTTCAAAAGGCTCTGGCTACTGTGTTGAATGGAGATTTATGGCAAAGTGGGTTGAATTGTGGAGATCAGATGAAAGCAGTTGGATTAGGTGGTACTTGGATGCAGGAAGTATTTAATGGAGTGAAAAGAACTGGTGAGATTACAAAACTATTTACAGAACCAACAGGGTTTCTTAATAGCTTGATAAGAAGAGATCAATCATCAAGGACTTGGGTTTTGACCTGAACAGGTTAAAGAATGTTATTTGCAAAGAAACATCTAAGGAGGTCCATTTGGGGGAAGATATTCAAGAGTTTGATTTTCTTGCTGAAGGGAGCTTATAAATAAGTATCTGGATGTGCAGATTTGAGGAGTGGTCTGGACTGGAGACATACATTTTGGAATCAAGACCATGAACAGGAACCGTGACATCAGCTAGGAGCCACGGCAAGAGCATCTCAAAGAGGAAAGGACCATGAGTGAGGAGCAAGGGGAGGCCGAGCCCCAGTCACTCAGTTTACCTTGGGTCAAGTGGGTGGGAGGTGTGGATGCTCTCGGCTTGATTCTGCTTCCCCGGAATAATATGTAGCCAGGTTATTAGCCGTTCAGACAAAGAATATCGAGGCAGAAAAACAAAAGCAAAAACTTTCTAGGAGATTATAATGACTCTGCTGATGAAGTCAAGTAATTCAGAGATTGAAGGGGTCAGACTGAAGTCACCAGTAAGGCTGTGGGCATAAATTTAAAGTGAATCTGTGAGGTTGGGGATTGGTTATTGTTTCTCTTTCACATTCGTCTGATAGAGGTTAATTACTGGGAAGTTGAAATCACCAAGTAGTACGCTCAGAACTGTGTTACAGACTGAGACAGTGGGGCTGGTATTAAGATCTGGAAGTGATGGCAGTGCGACTGCATGGAGGTGGAGTGTTATGTGACTCAGTATTCTTTGGGATCTGACTCTGAGTTGGACTCCACTGTGTGAGAGTGGTTTCTCCGTCACTGATGGATGGTATCGGTGTACTGAACTGTGTACATCCATTTCACCGTCCTCGGTGCGAGTCTAGTGTATTTCAGTTCAGGCGTCTAAGCCCAGAGCAAACCTGCGCCTCCTGTTGTGCACAGTGGTCAGTATGAACACCCCGGGGCTTCATCTTTTACTTTGCTACAGGCACAGAATTGGAGAGGCTGTGTGTGATACTTCAGGAAATTAGCTGTCCGGGAGACGGGTTGCTTTCTGACAGACAAGCCATTAGCCTTCTGTTCATCAAGATTCCTGCTGCTTGATAAACTCCTGTTTCTGTCTCCTCAGAGCAATGAAATTGACAAATCTGGACTTAGCATTTTGGCTTCTTTAACCCGGCTTTCTTTTCAGTTTCTAAATGTTTCAAAGACAGTTTCAGTGTCTTGAAGGGACCTTGCTCATAAGATGAGGGGTTAATTTGGTGATTCGTTTCTGCAGTTCATTTTTAGCTAAGATCTTAGCACCTGAGGTCTCAGTTGCTTTAAAACCCTGAATTCCAATTTTTTTATATACTTGGGTTTTTTGTTTGTTTGCTTGCTTATTTTGGTCTGTTTGACAGTGTGATTGCTGTAGAGTTTAAGCTTTTCTCATAGCCCTTTGTCCAGAACCGTAAATCAGCAAGTACTCAAAGGAAAATAGCTGACAATCCCCCAAGGCCTTTAGGATGCTTCTTTCTGGTTTCTGGTTTCTGGTTTCTTGTGTAACTTGCTTAGCTTATCTCAGTGTAAGCAAATACATTTTAAAAATAAAACAGTAATTATGGTATCTTGGAGTGTATGCACTGAAAATTAAAGAACATCAAATTTAGACACTCTTGTAAAACACTGTCACTGCCATTGTGACATATTTCAACACAGTGCCTCTACTGAGAAGCTTGCTGCGACTCCTGGTGGCTAAGGTCAGTCTGTGCTGTAGTACTCAGCTTCGACTGCACTCTTCCCGTCTGTGTGGAGGGAGGTCTGAGGCAGAGGGACCAGCCCTGCCTCCCCATCTGTGCCTCCATGTGTGGTGAACTTACTGAGCAACAGTGGCAAATGAACCACTCTCCCTGAATTCATCTCAAGTTGCCTTCTCTTTGAATTCTTCAAACTGTCGAGGGCTGGCTTCTGTGGTTGTCTGCAGAGAAGGAGAGAGGCCAGCAGCCTAGCTCATAGCCTGAGAGCCCCCCAGTCTCATTGAGAGGCAGCAGTGTCAGCAGCCGTGCGTGCCTGCACCTGAGCATGGCATGAAAGTGCAGTGGTTGGCCCTGTCTGACTGTCCAGGTGCTGTGAGCTAATGTCAGTGTAAATGTGTCATTACGTACGTCTGTCCTTCCAGGTGACTCTCAGTGAAGGCCCTCACCACGTGGCCTTGTTTAAAGACAGCTCCCGGGAGTTTGACCTCACCAAGGAGGAAGATGTAAGTAGACTCCGTCTCGGGCTCGCCTGTCGCCTTACAGCCCTGCGTTGTCTAGGACAGTGAGGTGGAGCATTTGTCCTGAATCCTTGTTCTTTTCCTCTCATAGCTTGCAGCGTTAAGACATGAAATCGAACTCCGGATGAGAAAAAATGTGAAAGAAGGTTGTACTGTTAGCCCTGAGGTAAGGCCAGCAATTCACTTCAGCCATGACTTGGGGAAAGGAAGTTTTTGTAGATATTAATAATGTGGATATTAATAGGGTATTTAGATTGTAGCTGTTCCAATATGTATAGATACTTTTTTTCAGTTTTTATTTTATTTTTCTTTTTTGAGACAGTCTCACTATTCAGCCCTGCCTGGCTTAGAACTTACTGTGTAGATCAGGCTGTCCGTGAACTCACAGAGATCCGTCTGCCTCACAGATGCTGAGATAAAAGGCATGTGTCACCACACTCAGCAGATTTTTTTTAATGTTCTAAGTAGCATATCATTGTGGAGTGAATTTTCTAGAATAATTACTTTGGGATCAAAAGAAAATAGCTTTTTCTGAAATAAGTATCTAAATGAACAAGATAGAGGATATTCAGAATGTTTATCACCACAAATATCCTTAAGAAGTTCGCCCCTAGAGCTTGATCTTTCTCTTCCTGAACAGACCATATCTTTAAATGTCAAAGGCCCTGGGCTGCAGAGGATGGTGCTGGTGGACTTGCCTGGTGTTATCAACGTAAGTACACGGGAGGTGCGTTCCGTTTATTCCCTCTGTGGAAGCTGTCTGTAGTGACTCTTAAAACCTTTTCTTCTAGACTGTGACATCAGGCATGGCTCCCGACACAAAGGAAACTATTTTCAGTATCAGCAAAGCTTACATGCAGAATCCTAACGCCATCATCCTGTGCATTCAAGGTAAGCCCCAGCAGCTTTTCACCGCTGCATGCTTTCCTCTTACACGTGAGCATTGCAGCAGAGCATGCGTCTAAACACGTGCGGCAGACATGTTCTATTCATTGTTCATTCTGTTGACAAATGGGACCTAAGCTGGGAAGCTTCTGCCACTTTTCATCATTGGAATTTTTATTGGCTACATTCCTAACGTAAACATGTTAAGACTAAATGTTTATAATCAGTAATGATTACACTCTCGTGTTTACTTTTTTTCAGATGGATCTGTAGATGCCGAGCGCAGTATTGTTACAGACTTGGTCAGTCAAATGGATCCGCATGGAAGAAGAACCATATTTGTTTTGACCAAAGTAGACCTGGCAGAAAAAAATGTAGCCAGTCCAAGCAGGGTGAGGGCAAATTCTTTATTATAAGAATGAAAGAGAGAGGGGGAGAGGGAAAGGGAGGGGGAGAGGGAGAGAGAGACAGACAGACAGACACCACACAGACTTTATTTTTTTCCATATGGATTCTAGGAATCTCAGTTAGGTGTTTGCGTTTACAAGGTGAGCGCTTAACCAACTCAGCTATTCCCCTGGTGTTGAGAATGTAGGCTTTCTCTGGGTGCTGGTCTGGCTTAGGTCATGCTCCTTAGGTATGCAGTGGTAGTTAAAGTTAAAGATTAATCCTGGCTACCATTTACTAGCTGTGTGATCTCGGGGTAAGTTGTTGAGCCTTTCAGTGCTTTAGGCTCCTTATCTGGTCGGAATGAAGACATTTATGATCCAGTCTCTCAGTTTGTGAGGAGTTAATAGTCAGTTATGCACAGTGATCAGAATGGTTCTCTGGCACCAAGTGTCATGTACCTGGTAGCTGGCTTGTTTACAAATGATAAATTATATTCTCTATTTGCCTATAGAACAATGCTTTTGGGTCTACATCCCCACTGCTACTGCACAGGGTGTCTCTTTCCACCTTATACCTGTGGGACTTTGCCTCTGTGTCAAGGTCCCCAGGGGCAGTGATTCTCTTGTAGACTCCCAGGTCTTACCACATAGTCAGACTTGCCTCAAAGACGAATTGCAGAGCCATGAAGTAGAAGATGCATAGGGTACAGTCTGGAGGCGTCTTCCTTAGGTTTCCAGGAGTCTGCTCCCAGTCACCAGTCAGAGGTGGAACCAAATCTCAAATTCTCAGAAGAAAACTGGTTAGCACAGACCATGTTGCCCAGGAATGCCAGACAGAGGAAAGCGGGCCTTTCGTGTTGCCGCCTTGGGCCTGCTGTGGCAACTTGTCTTTGAGCCTCTACCCCTCTGCCTTATTTTTAAGAGCAAGGCAGTACTGCTGTGGCAGTTTTGGTCCTCACGCAAAGAAGGCAAAGCAAAGTAGAACAATGTCTGCGACCTCCATTTCTCCCCCGTTGCTTCCATTCCTTTCTCCTCTGGGGTAGTCTCTGAGTTTCATCTGAGAGGCAGTGGACGCTTACTTCAGGCCTTTCTGTGGCAAAGACCAGAGTCTTTAGCCCAGGTTTAACTTGTCTCACCCAGTGTTAATCTAAACAGTCCTCCGGAAGTAGAAATCCTCATATCATGTGTGAATGATGGATTTATGTGAATATGCTCCTTCCAAGGTCCTGACTCCATATCTCAGCAGATAAAGGCACTGTAGCAAGTCTGACATAGGTTGGGTCTCTGACAGAGAGAGCTGGCTCCCACAGTAGTTTTCTTATCTCTATAAGTATTCCCACACATACATATACAAATAACAAATGTAATTCTTTAATTTCATAGAATAATTTAAGTTTTCAAATATTCAAAGAAGCTATAAGGAAAAAGTAATAAAGCTGTTTATTGAGTGCTTCTCTGTGCCAGCTACTGTGTTAAGTGTCATTATCTCAAACCCTCTATAACTTTTTATTCAAATTAACTCATTTACTTAAGGTCACATACCTAGTAAATGGCAGAAGAACTCCAAACACAGTCTGACCAGAAGCACGATGATGAATCCTCCCACGTTTTAATCTTCGTGTATATATTTTAATAAGATATTTTCAGTATATGTAAGGTACCCCTCAGATAACAATGAGAACACATTTGTGTGCTTTTGAGTATAGATGAATGTCCTGGTAAATAATGCATGTCTAGAGTTTTTAACATTTCGCTTCCTAAATCACATGTTGTACTTTTAAAAAGGAAGTGAGTCTATATTTCACATTTGTTTTTCCAATTTATTAAAATAGATACAACAGATAATTGAAGGCAAGCTCTTCCCAATGAAAGCTCTGGGTTATTTTGCTGTCGTAACAGGAAAAGGTATGCAAAGATAGATTATTCTAACTTACTTTTAGTTTGTGTTGTTTCATTTTCTTGATGAAAATTTGGTCACCATCTTTCCTAGGAAACAGCTCTGAAAGCATTGAAGCTATAAGAGAATATGAAGAGGAATTTTTTCAGAATTCAAAACTGCTAAAGTAGGTGTCCTAATATTCAATGACTTTATAGCAAGAGCTGTTACCCTGAACTACTTCAGCTTTATCAGCCATGTCCTTAGCCGTTAGTTTACTGTGCCATTTATCTACGTGGTGTTGTATATCTAACGGGGTGTCCTGGAGTACTCTCGGACAGAACTGGAAGCACTGTACCATGTGGTCCAGTAGACTGCCTCTGTGGATGTGGGCAAAGAGACAATTCTCATTCCTCTTACGTTGTTTTCCCTAGAAAGTGATTTTTTAATTAATGTTAGTTTTTAAATATGTATGCACATTCCTCTTATAATAATAGAAGAAGTTGGAGTGGGAGGTGGCAAGAGGATATTGCTAAATAGATACTGAACCACAAAGGAAAATGGAAGGACTAAAAGAGGAATTGAGTGACATGGAAAGTGTCTCCGTGGAGTTCTGGAAATGGAAAAGCATGCCTGCCTCAGATTGGTCCAGAAGTAAGAATCATTCCTGTAGGCGTAGCCCAGGAACTCTCTCTATTGGAAGGAAGCAACGAGCCTGTAGATCTGCACTGTCCACGGCCGAGCTCACTGGTCGTGTGCACTCGCCACACTGGCCAGTGTCTCAGACAAAAGCCGTCCCCTCAGCCACACTAGCCGTGGACCTCAGAGCTCAGTGAGTGCTCGCCTTGCTGGACAGCTCAGATAGGCCCATTCTCTTCCTTGCAGAAAGCTTTACTGGGCGATGTTAGTGTGAAGTAAGTGCTCCTTTGTCATTCTGACGCACTTTAGCTGTGGTCTCCTGTAGGACAAGCATGCTAAAGGCACACCAGGTGACCACGAGAAATCTAAGCCTTGCCGTGTCAGACTGCTTTTGGAAAATGGTTCGAGAGTCGGTTGAACAACAGGCTGATAGTTTTAAAGGTAAGCTGGCTTCTTAAAGTAAGCCTACAAATCCAGCCATGTGAGTTGACAGTCTTCCAAATTCAGCAGATTTTTACTTCCTTTCTCAGTCAGCAAGTATCTGAGTTACTGTTGGACAATATGTGGGAAATGGAGAGGTGCAAACCTGTTGTACAAGACCTGGTTGTCCCTGTCAGAAGCAGCAGGCCTGCAGTAGTGTTTAGAGACGCTCAGCAGCCTGCAGAGAACTTGACCCTCCTGACAGGGAGACCCTGGGAAGCCTACATTGTCCTGATTCCCCATGCCCACCCTCTCTGCAACCAAGTCTGCTTCCATAGCTTCCATCGGAAAAGTTTACTATCATTCTACTTAGAGTTTTCTTTATTTCCGTGTCACAGAAGAGAGGACAAAGATGCAGAGTAACTTATCCAACAATGTGCGTAGCATTAGAGACCCACGACCTAAATTACAGCGCCTGACTTTATTCTCCTAGCAGCTGCACTAAACTGCCACAGCCATGGACTTGGGTGTAAAACGAAGTGGGCAAAACTACAAGTAAGGAAAACAGTGTAGACAACTGTAATAGCAAATTCAGATGTCAGCACAGACACCCTCAGAAACCTGGCTCATACGGCAGATAGAGGGGTAGCCTTCACTACTGTGTGAAGCACAGAGCGGTTGGACCTGAGCATCTTCTTCCTCCACAGCGACTCGCTTCAACCTGGAGACAGAGTGGAAGAACAACTACCCTCGCCTGCGGGAGCTCGACAGGGTAAGAGTCCAAACGCACGCGGTCCTGTCTATGCTTGAACTACTGTGCTCTTTAGAGTTCCTGTTGACCTGGTGAGCTACATCGCTGTGATTTTAATGATGATTACTTAGGAATAGTTGTCTTTCTACAATAGTAACTATTATAACATTTTAAAATAATTAAGAATCATAAGATATAAAACATGTTAAAATGTTTTCTGAGAAAGTTATGACTTTTAGTAGTCTTATTGATATATGCCTATGTAATCTAATTTTTGGTTTTATTTTTCATTAGCTTTTTACTTTCTTGGTATTTACCTTGGTATTGACCTGAAAAGAGTAGACAGTGCGCCTGCTTCTCGGTCCCTATCTGAGTAATGACATTCCTGAAGGAGGTTAGAAGGTCATTTCTTAGTCTCGCATCTTCAACCCAGAGCTTAGTCGACCACCCTGTCTGTACCCTGCTTTTGTGTATCTCTGAAGGTCGTGACAGGACAGATATAGTGTCTGTGACGATGCTAATTTGTGTCTATGTTGCCTAGAATGAACTATTTGAAAAGGCTAAAAATGAGATCCTCGATGAAGTCATCAGCCTGAGCCAGGTTACTCCAAAGCACTGGTGAGTGGCCATCTTTCCTCGATGTCTTTCGCTCTAACGTAGAAGAAAGCAGTGGGTTTTCTTGCCTTTGTTCCTCCTTCAAAATGAAGTAACCAGAGAATAGAGTGCGTCTCCTTAAAACACAGCTGTGGTCTGTCTACTGAGTGTCTGCGCGGTAGCTTACTCAGGGCTCCCGTTGACTCTGGCTTTGGCTCCAGCTTGTCTTCTCCTTGTTCTTTTTTTTTTTTTTTTTTTTTTTTTTTTTCGGAGCTGGGGATCGAACCCAGGGCCTTGCGCCTTCCTAGGCAAGCGCTCTACCACTGAGCTAAATCCCCAACCCTTCTCCTTGTTCTTAAATACAGACTTGGGATTTCTATAGTCATTTACACATAATTTCATAAAATTGCCACAAAATAACTTGTCAGGACTAGATATTACTAATGGAGAATAGCATCCTAGGGAATATTGTTCTGTTAAGGAAGAATGGTTTGTGCTTTTTAGCTCTCATTCCAGAGCAGAACTGGTCGTTTCTGTAATGGGTATGTGCTGAGCTGTGCACAGGAACATTTTTTAAATTTTATGTATATGAGCACTTTGCCTGCATGTGTCTGTGGCCCACAGAGGCCAGAAGAGGACCCTGGACCTCTAGAACTGGAGTTGCTTACAGTTGTGAGCTGCCCTATGAATGCTGGGACTAGAACTCGTGTCCTCTGATACAGCCATCAGTGCTCTTAATCACAGTGCCAGCTCTCCAGACCCACTGTGTGGTATTTTATTATTATTGCTTCCTACTTAGATTTCGTTTTTAAGTAGTAAACTGATCCCTTTGAAAATGTGTCGTATGAATCCTATGGGAAGCTATGGTCTTCAATTCATGTTTATATAAATGTAGGCATTCTTAACTTATTGGAACAGGGCATTATAAGCAACCAGACTAAACCAGACGTGGTAGCCAATACCTAGAATCCTAGCACATAGAAGCCAGAAGCAGGAGGAACACAAATTCTAAGCTATGGGTAATCTTGTAACAACAGCAAGACAGACTACATGTAGTTCAAATGAACTATATATAAAAAGTCCAAAAATGTATAATTGTATTTTAATTAACAAATTACTTATGCCTTGGTTATCTTCTAATAAACGTGTGATATTTAAGAATGTATCACTCTTGACACAAAATATCCTTACCACAATTCAAGATGGATAGATGGATAAGTGGGTGGGTGAGTGGATGGATGGATGGATGGATGGATGGATGGATGGATGGATGGATGGATGGATGGATAACAGACTATCACACTGAGTCACAGTATCAACATCTCATCCCTTAATTTGTTCTCACCAACTTTCTCATCTCAGCCCCCTTTCCTTCCTTAGTGATGCCCCCTCTTTCTTAAAGTCATCAATATTTGCCACATTTTTAATCTCTCTTTGTTAAGAAAAAGATATCTGATCTTATTTTTACTATTGACTGAGAAATCAAATATATAGGACACAAACTGTTGTCTTTCTTATTTATATTTTAAACCAGTTCAGTGACTCTGTGTAATTCAGTTAGCTCTTGAAATTGCAAGAGAGATACAGTTATATAGATATCTACTTCAGTAAATTTAAAATATATATAAAGCAAAAAGTGCAATAAAAATAAAATAGAAAACTGAGTAAAATTAAAATACTAGTTGCCTTCCTGGGCTGTGTGAGGATAATGTACATAAAACACAATTTATAAATCATGACGAGTGGCCTGAGCACAGTCAGTGGTAGAGCGCCTGCTTAGCCAGCCAGGGCCTGGGTTCTCATCAGTACTACCGAAAGGAAAAAGCCTACAACTGACAATATTATTTATGACAGGAAAAAATGTGATCCTTCTACAAATTAATTGGCTACCATGAATAAAATTAGCATTGTTTAATGCACAAGGGACTTAGCAGAATTGTGAAAGGACAAGTGATATTTCCTGTGGAGAAGACCCAGCTGAGAACTACAACACTTGGTGGCGAAGAATCCCTAGCTACCTGATCACGTGACCCTAGCCAGTCCCAGTCTTCACCATTCATGCTGTAGTGGATTTAACTACATTTATACCAAAGGTACTTCAGGAGTATAGTTGAGATTACCTTAGACCACTATTGTCAACCTCCTAATGCTGCAGCCATTTAATACAGTCCCTCATGTTGCAACCCTCAAATTATTTTTGCTACTTTACAACTAATTTTGCTACTGTTATGAATCGTAATATAAATATCTGATATGCATAGGCTGCCCCTGTGTTTCCCTGTATCAGTCCACCACCCCAAGAGGTCACACCCCACAGGTTGAGAACTGCTCCCTTCGAAGTTTTTGTTGGTATTACTTAGCGGCATAATGGCATTACATGGCACGTTAAGATGGGTGGATGCCTTAACTCTGTGAATTATTGAAGGCCTAGGTGCACTGTGCGTCCTAATGGAATAATTCATTATTTACTCACAAACATTCTGTATACTTTACTCATATTTTAAGAAAGGAGTCCCGGGGGTTCACTTTGAAATATAGTGTGTTACAATGTAAATACACACAGTGCATTTGTCCAGCAATGCACATGATCTTTAAATTTAGCTACTGATGTTAAATAAGATGTGGGTGCACCGTTAACATATAACCATCTTTAGCATAATAAATGGCTGGTTTTATAGAAATATACTTTTATGAAATCAGTATTGTGGTGTGCATATACATAATGCCAATAAGTTTACTTTGATTAGTTTAAAAGACGAAAACAAAAATGGGCAAAGCATAGTTAATCCCCTGATTCAAATGTGAGGAGTCTGAAATTTATCGTATCTTAATGTGAAACATAAGAATGGGTTGGTGTTAAGTAAAGACGACAGCAAGGGGATTGCAGAGCCAGACGGTGAGAGGAAGAAAGAAAACGTGGCTGTCCGTGCCCATGGCTTCCTCATAGAGACAGCAGGAACTGTGAGCAAGTTTGTTAAGGCCGTTCAGGTGGAGAGCCTGTGAGCAAGGAAACACTAAGGGGTCATGTGACTTGAACATGGGCGGTGGGAGTGGTCAGGTGGGAGAGATTGTTGCAGCATTTAACGTGTGACAAGGAAGACGGAACAGACAGGTACTCTTCCCGACATCAAGTGCTGTGTTGTCAAGTGCTGTGTCCTCCCATGCCCGCCCCTTTGTGGGAACTGGATAGCACCTGAACACTGGTGAGCACAGCAAGGTGAAGCCAGCAGCAGGGCTCAGTGCAGGCAGCAGGGACGGCTCAGATCACACTGTAGTATTGGTTTTCTTGTCAGTTTTTGTTTTGGTTTGTTTTGTTTCTTGTATCTTTTAACAGTAGGACTTATTTCAGTGGAAGCCAAATAAATACTTTCATGAGATTTTAAGTATTTTCATACTAGAAATGGTTGTCTTTTCTAACTTAGATATCTTATTCTTAAAGCATACTTTAAAGAGCAGAATTTTCAGCTTAAGTGTGCATCTTTTGTTCTATTGCCTTAGTCACAAAGTGCTAAAACATTTTATATGGTGACATCCCATGCCTCTGTGCTTTCTGACACCGTTTGTTAAATTGTAAAAATTATATCAAAACCTTTCAGCCTCGGATGCATAAACATTTACAGTGAATAGACTGTAATAAGGACTATGCACACGAGAACACACTCGGAAAGGTTCTTTATTAGACACATCAAGCCACAGAGAGACGGCACCGTAAACCCGCTAGACAGCCTGAGAGTTGAGACAGGGCTGCGCGTATAGAGCGTCTGGGTTCCTCCTTCTCTGGTGGTGGGAATGTAAAGGGGGCTGGAGGGGGTCTTAAAAACTAAAGCACCATGATTCCAACCTCAGATGAATACCCACGGAGGGAAAACACGCCTCCTCGCGGAGGTTCGCGACCACCCAGGAACGGGTGGACACATAAGCCAGTGGACACAATTGATGGTGCTTAGCAACAAAAAGATGTAAAATAGAACCGGGTGTGGTGACACAAGCCTTTAATCCCAGCACTCAGGAGGCAGAGACAGGGAGATCTCTGGGTTCGAGGCCAGCCTGGTCTACAGGGTGAGTTACAGGACAGCCAGGACTACATACTAAACCATCTCTCGAGAAACAAACAAACAAAAGAGAAGTGAAATAGTAATACATACACCACAGATCTCAAGATAAGCATGTAGGGGAAAGAAGGTAGGTAGACCAATACATGCTGCGGGATTACATTTATGTGAAGGTCTAGAAAATACAAAGTAATGTAGAACAGCAAATAGAGTGGTTACAGACCTGATGAGAGATATTTCTTTGTTTCCTCTGATTCACAGATGTATATATATCCCAAATTTTTCAGCCCTTCAAGTACGTGCAGTTAATTCCTGTTGCTAGTGATACTTCCGTCAAGCTATTTAAAAATTTAATGCTCTACTGGCTTTCTGAAACTTCTTAATTTCAGGGAGGAGATCCTTCAGCAGTCCCTGTGGGAACGAGTGTCAACGCATGTGATCGAGAACATCTACCTCCCAGCTGCCCAGACCATGAACTCGGGAACATTCAACACCACAGTGGACATCAAGCTTAAACAGTGGACTGACAAGCAGCTTCCTAATAAAGCAGTCGAGGTTAGGATATAATATAAATGGGTAAGAAGCATTGTCTGGAGGCCATAGGTGCTGTGGATTGTGGGTCTGTCTGCCTCACAGTCACTGTCTTTCTCTGGGGCCATAACTTAATGTGAGCTCCTGCTTCTCTGTTGGAGCTAACCGTGGCATTGTTTTCAGTTGCTGTTTACATGAACGTTGGCTAATCGGAATCCCTAAAGGCCTTGCTTCTAATGTTTAATAAAATCAGCAAAACTGGCTTGAAGGTGAACTATCTTAAGCCTCTGTGAATCGAGCTGCTGTAAGGAATGTCTTTAGATGGACTACACATTACTGCTTTTACATTTTCTCCAAGACCCACAACACTTACTTATATATTAAGTTAGGGTCTTACTAGTTTTGACTAGGAATCACTTGCAAAACTATAGCACCTTAAAGAATCCATTTCTGCCTCATGGTGTCTTTGCCTGACCACTTGAAAACTGACAGGTGCCCTGCTTGCTTAACCTTCCTTGCTTAAGGCCCGTTACTACTCTTGGTCTGAGAGGCCAGGGTCGATATCAGGACTGGGTGAGTTAGTGTGTAAAATACTCAGGTAACACCCGCCACTCACAGGAGCCACTCAGGATTATCTGCTGTATGGACGGTTTGTCCAGCCTCGTTCCAGCTGAGCCAGTTTCTCCTGCACTCTGAAGAGTTACTCAGAGACTTATGGTCAATGCCTTGGAAATGGCATTGGCTGTCCTGCCCCGCCTGACCTCATCAGTGTTCTGGGTGTGTCCTGAGATGGGACATTTGCAAATGGCCAGAACTTGTAGTGGTGAAACTAGCCATCGTCATCATAGCACCAGTAATTCCGTCTTTCTGCCTTCTGCCCTGGCTTTATGTTGCGGGGAGGAGCGGAGCTGCTGAGGATAAGAGCTGTAGATTCATTCCCATCTCACAGGGCTTGGTGGTACTCGCCTGTAGCCCTGACTCTGGGGAGCCTTGCCTCGAGTGCACAACAAACAAAACACAAACCGCCTAACCCCGCCATCGAGCTGTGCGTTCAGTTTGTGATTACTTTGGCCCTGTGGTCTTCTTTTTGCAGTTGAGGTGAATAAAAGTCAGCCAAGCCACAAAGCTGAAGCTTAAGTACTTTGTGGTACTTGAAGCTTTAATATGAATCTTTGCTTGCGGGCACAAATGAAAAGATGACCAGCTTCGTGAGTAACAGCATCAGCTTGGAGTTGTGTGGAAGCAGCAGGCAGACGCAGATGTGTTATTGGTTAAAATAAGTGAAGTCAATGTGTTGGCAATCTCGGGGTGTAGGGCTCATGTAGAGGAGCCCACCCAGCAAGCGGTGTCCTGTAGAACTGGGGCTTGGTTATTTCCAGGTTGTTCTCAAGCACTGGAGGTACAGATGTGTTTGAGAAATCTCAGTTTTTTAAATTGGCAGCATTTTTTTAAACGGTGCCTCTGTGTGTTACCCTGCCTGTCCTGAAACTTGCTCTAGGCTAACCTTGAACTCACAGAGATCACCGGCCACTGCGTGAGTGCTAGGATTAAAGGTGTGAGCCGCTGTGCCCAGCGTGCTGCCTTATTATTAGTGTGATTGAGCTTATCAGTGGGCAAGCATTTCCTGATTGTGGTTCATGTGCTTTTCATGTTGCATAGTTAATAAGAGTAAGCTATTTCTTTTATATCTAGGTTGCTTGGGAGACCCTACAAGACGAATTTTCCCGCTTCATGACAGAACCCAAAGGAAAGGAACACGATGACATATTTGACAAACTTAAGGAGGCTGTGAAGGAGGAGAGTATCAAGCGGCACAAATGGAACGACTTTGCAGAAGACAGCTTGGTATGCAGACCTGTCTAACTCGTGTAGTCCAGTGTGCTGCTTACGTAGCCCCTCAGTGTTCTGATTTCAGCCACAGCCAAATAAAAGGAGCTGCTGCCTTTCTGTGGGAGTAACCTACGGTTAAGTGGCTGTTGTTTGATATTTACAAAGTTGTCAGTTTAAATAAAATTGCTGACGCGTGGGACATAAGTTAAATCAGTTTCCACCCGGCCATTTCAGAGGGTCATCCAGCACAACGCTCTGGAGGACCGGTCCATATCGGATAAGCAGCAGTGGGACGCAGCCATCTACTTCATGGAAGAGGCACTTCAAGGTCGTCTCAAGGATAGTAAGTAGGGACGTGAGCTCTTGAGTTGTACGCATTATAAAATATAATCAGTGGGCAGAACACTTGCTGTGAAAGCCTGATCCTCTGGGTGGATCCCCGAGCCCAAGTGGAGGAACAGACTCCCAAAAGTTGTCCTCTGATCGCCACTCGTGCACTGTGGTGTATGTACTTCCAAATTCACACACATATCATTAAAATGTCTCTTTATTTTAGTTAATTTCATATTAATACAAATTTATGATTAATAATTTATGAACAGTGATAATTATAATTCACAGCCTTGGTAAGCGATAAAATTCCTACTGAATTAATTTTTATCTTTGTTGTAGCTGAAAATGCTATTGAAAACATGATCGGGCCAGACTGGAAAAAGAGGTGGATGTACTGGAAGAATCGGACCCAAGAGCAGGTAGGAACAGAAGTATCTGTGTTCTTGTGCTGACAATTTGCTCATGGTATATATGGTTTGCTGGTGTGGTTTTCTGTAGCCCTGGCTGGCCTTGAACACACAGTTCTGCCTCAGCCTCTTATTTGCTGAGATGACAGGCTACCCCAAAAGACTCCAACAGACTGCATGAGCGCCTATGACCGCAAGGCTCTGGGGAGGTGGAGACAGGAGATTCTCTGGGGCCACTGACTGCCAGCCTGGCTCCAGGTTCACTGGGAAAGCCTGTCTGAGGGAATAGGGTGAAGAGTAACAGCATAGGGCATCTAATGTCTTCCTCTGACCTATGCCCACGGGGCCAGCAACCATACACCAGGACCACACACACGTTACATGTGTACACAGTCTTCTGTAGCATGGCTCTACAAGATTCTTTAGAATTTTAGTTGCATTATTAGCCTTTCTAAAATGCAGTTAATCTGTTTTATTAAAAGATTAAAAAAAAGAAAATGTGCTTCCTTTATGGTGACTGCTTTGTTCATTTCAGTTCCATCATTGAGGTTCAAAAAAGAATAGTTGGGCTAGAGAGATAGCTCAGTAGTTAAAACACTTGCTGTCTTATAGATGGCCTGGGTTAAGTCAGTTCCCAGCACCCAAGGGACAGCTCACACCCAGCCTCTAATTATCTGTAGATGTTTCTGTTGGATGCTTATTTAAACTATTTTACCTTTTTGTAGTATTTTTGTTAATGTGCATACAAACTAAATATGAAAATTCAGACAGGAAGTATGATAGAACTCTTCCTCTAGTAAACGTTGAGTGAGCACTTCAGAAGAACAAGTGGCAAAGCGAATTATAAACAACTTTAAAAATGGGGAAACTGTGGGTCATCCCCACAGCCTTTTTTATTCCCTCATATAGTCTGTCTGTCTGTCTTTTTGTATGTCTGTCTGTTTGTTTGTTTGAGACAGAGTCTCCCTGTGTGTCCTAGAACTAGTTCTGTAGTCCAGGCTGGCCTCGAAGTCCTAGAGATCGACCTGCCTCTGCCTCCTGAGGGCTGGGATTAAAGGCGTTCATTTCTTAAAGGGAAGTGCATAAGCAGACTATAGAGTCCACATATATAAACAAATAAATAAAAGTAGTAAGAAAAGAGGTGGTGTCCGGTCTACTAGCTGTGGTTTCCTGTGTCCACTGGAATCTGCTTAATTAGCAAAACCTGTGCTGAAATGTGGGGAAATTCAGAGGTAAAGAGAACACTCGTGAAGAGCATACCCTTTTTTCTTTGTTTTTATTTACATTTTAAATGAAATATATGACTGAAGCCCTGTTTCTTTTCCAGTGTCCCCTACTTCTTGTTTCGTAAGCTCCCTAAATTAAGTGACTTGACCCTGAGTCAGCAGTTGTCTGTTCTCACTGTTACCCAGGTGGGCTGAGAAAAGGTCTGTCTAAAAGAACGTGCAGGGCTCTCAAGCATAGGAGTGTGACCTGGGACACAGGAAGAAACTGATTAGAAACAGCTGGTGTGTGGCAGATTACGTCAGCCTTGGGCAGGACGCCTCCAGAACAATCAATTTGACCACAGTACTTACCCCAGTAACTATTGGTACACAGACTAAGCAAACAGAGAGATGAGACAACTCCTATCAGAGTTGGATTTCTCCAGAATCCTGTAGAAGAAGCAGTAAATTCATTGTAAGGCCATTGCAAAGGATCTGTACAACCAGAAGAGGAATCTGGAAGTCCTTCCTAGATGAGCCTTCACTCCTACCCCTACCCTAGGTTTGGGACAGCATGTAAAAGGTTGAGGCTGATGGTTTAGATATAAGAGAAAGGATACCAGGATCACCAGGGAGGAGTTCGTGTACCAGTTCGTCCTTTTCTTTTAAACTGTGACTGAATCCAGTTCTCTTTCCCTAATTTATCCTTCCACTCCCAGTTGGACAGTGCTCCTGTGGCCCTCTTACCTAGAAGATACAGTGGGAAGCATAGCTCAGAAGAGGCGGAAGGGAGCCCCAGGTCAGTTTAGATAGCTGTGTGCAGTTCCTGCTGCCTTCATGAATGACAAGACGTAGCAAGAAAAGATTTTCCTTTGTTAAAGATGAGAGACCCAGGGGGGCTGGCGAGTTAAGTAGTTAGGAGCCCCTTCCACTCTTCTGGAGTTTAGTTCCCAGAAATCATGTTCCGGGGATTCTGTGCTGCCTTCTGGCCTGTGTGCACCCACACTCAAGTGGTAAACACACACACATACACACACACACACACACACACACACACCAGAATAGTAAAAATAAGTGTGTGTTGTTGTTGTTGTTGTTGTTGTTGTTGTTGTTGTTGTTTTTTAATGAGAACCCATGCTGTTTTATGCCTTTTAAGTAACTTTAGTCTTGTAGGAAAATCCCACTCTGAAACATCTCACTGTGTCAGTGGAACAGATAGCCAGGGTAATGAGGAAGAAGTTTTCTGTGAAAGGGACGTTGTTTTAGCAGTGCATTGGTGATGATGAGAGTGGAGGTGTGAAAGCACAGGTCCTGCTTCCCACACATACTGCGTAGAATAGAGCTGTGAGAATGGCCCAGGAAATTTGCACTTTTGTCCACAGCTGGTGAATTGCAAAATATAGTTTCAGGCGAGTTCTCTTACAGATTAGTGATGTTATTAGTGATTTGAAGCTCATGCTTCAAATCCACATCAGAATAAAGAATTGAAAAATAACAAGACAAACTGAGTTGGCCAATGTAAGAGTCTTGTTTTGAAACTAGCATGTATGTTTTCTTCCTCTGCTGAGATTAATATGTCGCAAAGAAGAGGCAGAGGTGAATTAAGAGTACTGCAGGAATGGTTTGAAGTATGAGTTCTTTAATGGAAAAGCATCAAACTCCTCACTTGATATTTCATTGATTAGAACAGAAACACTTCACAAAGTCTAAGTCCTTCTAGGCATTTATAGAATATTGCTTTTTCCCACATGGGCCCACATAGACACTTTTACTTACACAAAAATTATACTCTACAGTCAAGAATGAAAGTCTGTCCTAAGGAGCCTGGTGCTTTAATTTCACCAATGAAACACTGTGCCACAAGTAAGATTCTAGGGTTAATCATTCCTAAGACAAGTGGCTCTCCGTTCATAGGCCTCCTGGTTTGTATCTTTTCTTACTGTAATTAACAGTAGTAATGCAGTAGTAATACGCTTATCAAAAGGGGCTGCTGTTATCGCACGGACCAAGTTTAAACTGTCTAAACAGCCTTCTTTTGACCTGTTAAAGTGTGTTCACAATGAAACCAAGAATGAATTGGAAAAGATGCTGAAGGTTAATGATGAACACCCAGCTTATCTTGCAAGTGATGAGATTACCACAGTCCGGAAGAACCTGGAATCTCGAGGAGTCGAAGTCGATCCAAGCCTGGTAAGAAATACTATCAAAGAGTTGGTGATTTGGCTTAGAGATAGATTGCTTGTCTAGCAACACAAGGCCTTGGGTTCAAGCCTCAGCTCAAACAAACAAACAAAAAAAAAAATCCAGATGTGGGACAGGCACAACACTTGGAATCTGGGGCAGGAACTGAAGGTCATCCTGTGCTAAAGGGAGGCTGGAGTAGGACTCCACTAGCTCTGTCTCAGAAAAAGAAAGGGGATGGAGGTCAGCTCTCTGAGTCAGTGCTCCTTGCAGTGCAGTACTCCTGCCTCTAATGAGTTACGGAGAGACTTGAGTCTGCGTTCTACTGTTCTCCTGTGCACATTTACTGCCTTAACGATAGTCATCTTGATGAATATGAAGAATAGCAAGTTTAATTTCCGTTTGCTTTTTACAGGGGAACTTGATAAATTCAGATTTAGAAATTTGGGTCCCTACAGAAGGGATAAAAAGACTTCCAGACCTTGCCTCAGCTCCATTCTTCAGTTTTAGAGTACAGTTCACTTCTATCTAAATATGGCCCATTCATAGAGACAGATATGTGTGTGTGTGTGTGTGTGTGTGTGTGTGTGTGTGTGTGTGTGTGTGTGTGTGTGTGTGTGTGTTGGGAGAATGGGGTGGGAGGGGTGGTTTGTTGGTTTGTTTTAGATAAGTTCTCACTATATAGCCTTGGATGTCTGGCTGGCCACAAACTCACAAAGATTTACCTAAGTTCTCTGCCAGCATAAAGGGGCATGCCACCATTGCCAGCTGCATAAAGGGGCATGCCACCATTGCCAGCAGCATAAAGGGGCATGCCACCATTGCCAGCAGCATAAAGGGGCATGCCACCATTGCCAGCAGCATAAAGGGGCATGCCACCATTCCCAGCAGCATAAAGGGGCATGCCACCATTCCCAGCAGCATAAAGGGGCATGCCACCATTCCCAGCAGCATAAAGGGGCATGCCACCATTCCCAGCAGCATAAAGGGGCATGCCACCATTCCCAGCAGCATAAAGGGGCATGCCACCATTCCCAGCAGCATAAAGGGGCATGCCACCATTCCCAGCAGCATAAAGGGGCATGCCACCATTGCCAGCTGCATAGGTAACACGGTGATTACAGCCAACGTAACTCAGTTAGGTACAAGTAATGGAGGGGGAATATGCATTTTACTATTTTATTGAATTGGGTAAGACCTTTGGGTCCTATTTCATTTTCCTCATTCTGATGATAAATATGAGGACAAACTCTACATGTTAGGCCACTATTTTCCTTGCTCCATGGTGCTTGTTTGCAGCTTCTTTTTAGAACCCCTGGCTGCCCTGGAACCCACTCTGTGGACCCAGCTGGCATCCAAATCATAAAAACCATTTGCTCTGCCTCCTGAGTGTGTACACCACCACCCAGCAGCAGCAAATGTTTTAACTCTTCTTTTTTTCCTTTAATTTATGTTATGCATATGAATACACTGTCGCTGTCTTCAGACACACCAGAAGAGGCATCAGATCCCATTACAGATGGTTGTGAGCCACCATGTGGTTGTTGGGATTTGAACTCAGGACCTCTGGAAGAGCAGTCAGTGCTCTTAACCACTGAGCCATCTCTCCAGCCTGGACTAAAAATCTTTAAAAGTTAACTAACTTAAGGGCTGGAGAGAGTTCAGCTGTTAAGAACACTTGTTCTGACAGAAGACCTGGTCTGGTCCCTGGCATCATTAACTAATATCCCTACCTGCAGTTCCAGAGTATCCGACAGCCTCTGCAGGCCCAGAACTCACGTGCACAGGCAGACATAGAGGCAAACACCCGTGCACATAAAATAAAAATAAATAAATCTTTAAAAAGGAAAAAAGTTTCTGTGAAACTCAAGCTGGGATTAAGGGAGAGCAGCACCCTGCTGGGCAACAGCTTTCCTGTTTGTTTTGTTTATGAGACAGGATTCTCTCTGCCCTGCAACTCCATCTGTAAACCAGGTTGGCCTCGAACTTGGAGATCCGCCCCTTGGTTAACTTTTAAAAGTCAATCTTGTCTACACCTAACTTTTAGTGGTCAACAGCATCTATCCTAACATTGGTTTCTCTTTTCTCATTTTAGATTAAGGATACTTGGCATCAAGTCTATAGAAGACATTTCCTAAAAACAGCTCTAAATCACTGTAACCTTTGTCGGAGAGGTTTTTATTACTACCAGAGGCATTTTATAGACTCTGAGGTGAGCTTTCACAAAGAAAAGAAGTAATTCTTAGCAATAAGTAAAGTGTAAACTTCAGTTTTACTATGAATTTTAAGCCCTGGAAGAAAAGAATGTGTAACTCATAAAGAATAAGCTTTTATCTTGTCACAGATTTGCCACTTTAACAGTAACTGGCTTCCGTGTGTATCATCAGCAGGGGCTGTAAGAATGTGGAAGGAGACAGTCTTGAACCCCAGAATGACTGGGAACAGTTTTGTGTTTATATAAGAGGAGGATGTGTAGAACATAGCCATTGGCATGTGTGCTGGGGACCGTATAGTAATCCTACTTTACCATGCAGTTTTTGTGTCATAATTATTTTCTCATATCACTGAAATCCTGCTTTCTCTAAAAGAACTAGACGTTCTTAAAATAGACATGGCCCTCATACCTTTTAAAGTAACCCCTAGAGGGCAGCAGACGTATGCCTTTTGACATTTTCTCGCAAGAAAAATGTTTTAAAATAGCCCTTGAAAAGCTCTGCTAATCTTGTGTTGTTACTAAACTGAAGCTTCTAAGTGCTTTTCTGGGTTTATTTCAGCTCAAAAGAAGTGCGTGCGAGCGTGCGTGCATGCGTATGTGCTTATTAGATAAGCACTGACATTCTGACTAAGCCGTAGGAAAGTAAGTTCTATGTAATTAATAAAGCTGTGTTTCTAATTTCATCCGATCTTAACGGCTGCTCCAGCTGGAGTGCAACGACGTGGTCCTGTTCTGGCGAATACAGCGCATGCTCGCTATCACTGCCAACACGCTGAGGCAGCAGCTGACAAACACCGAAGGTGAGGTGACTCCGAAAGCTCAGGTCGGCTAGAAGGTCCTTAGCATCATAGTTTGCTTTGAAATATTAATTAAAAAATAGGTTACAATTAGAAAGTGATGGGGATAGAAGATGCTATCAATCTACTTCCATCAGATAAAAATTATAAAAAGAGAGGCGTCCCTATCATTCCTTTGTGTTTAGGGTTTGTATGTCTGTCTGTTATGGCTTAAGAATATGTCATCCTCAGACTGTGAATAAGGTTTATGCTGATAAACGTACTAGAGAATGAGAAATGTGAGTGCAAGGGAATAACCAACATGGTGATGCTTATTTTCATTGTATCAGGAAAATTTTCATTCTGTAAATTCATCAAAACTACTTTTCTGGGTTTTTGTTTACTTTGAACAGTTAGGCGGCTAGAGAAAAACGTTAAAGAGGTATTAGAAGATTTTGCTGAAGACGGCGAGAAGAAGGTTAAATTGCTTACTGGCAAACGAGTTCAGCTGGCAGAAGATCTCAGTAAGTATTTTCTCCTACCCCAGCTCCCTGGATCCCTTCCACATCCTCATGTCTCTGGACCCATTTAATCTCAAACTTAAAGAAAAGTACAGCCACCTATGAAGAACATGTTTTATTCTGAATTCTTAAAATAAGACATTGACCTAAAATCACTTCCAAATACTTGAATGTGGGTTTCCTAGGAATAAAGATTTTTCTCCTAGCAACTCACAAAATCAGGGTGTCAGCTAATCCTTAGACCTCATTCATCTCCTACTCGGTATTGTCCTAACACATAACACAATGTTTAGACTCATTCCCTAACACAACTAACTTCCTTCCTTCCTTCCTTTTTTCTTTTAGAATGAGTTAGAAATCAAGGTCTAAGAACTAGGTATGCTTGTTAGTGAAATATGAGTTCCTAGATCTTCTTTGTAGAAAGTGTGTGTGTGTGTGTGTGTGTGTGTGTGTGTGTGTGTGTGTGTGTGTGTGTGTGCGCGCGCACGCGCGCGCGCACGTGCATGCGTGCCTACTCCTAATTGTATATTGATTGAGGATTCTTAAGTAGATGTTCACTGTTCCAAGTTATATCCAATTCTGTCTGGTTTGTTCTTGACTTTGCTCTTTTCCATACTTGTAATTCTAACATAACAGTGTGGAGCTGGCTTCTAGAATACTTAACATAGTTACTTATCAATGATCAGTCCTCTTAATGTGTAGCCAAACTTTGCCCGCCCCCCTCCCATTTGTGTAAACAAATATTCTTCTCGTCCAGCTTGGAATCTTAGCTGTCTTACACCAGACCACCACCACAGTGCCTTACCCCGTGCCATATCCTCTTACCTTGCATGCTGTGGCATCCTATGAGAGGCTACTCTTCTTTGCAAACTCCTTTCCCTGAGTTTATATGTCAGGGGTCTGCACATCTCATCTTTCCCATGTTCTCTCCCTTACCCATCTCCTGTGAGTCCTCTCCTCTGAAGCTAGACCAGGCTTTCCTGGAAATTCCTTCATCGTGCTGTACTCCAACATCAGGTTACCCCACAGATGTGCATCATGGGACCAGGCTGCCATCACCCTGCCACCTCTGCTTGGGCTTTAGGCCTCTGGCATCCCACGCGCAAGCTCGCTGGATGGAAGCAGATTTGGTTCTTAAATGCTGGTAACTTACTAACATGGATACTTGCTGATCTTGGAGAGCCCAAGGTGATCAGAGACGCATTAGCATTACTGTAACTCTCGGTAGTCAGCACTTGTGGGTGTAGCAGGTGTAAGTGTTCCTTCTTTGAGCTTAGGAAACTGTTTTTCCTTTCAGGGTGTACTTAAATTTGTATGTTTTCTGGCATGAAAGAAAGTGTACACTGAGTAGGAAGAAGAATTTCAAGGTCGGAAACAGTTTTCCAGTTGAGTTTATAGTCCTGTAATCAGTCACAAACAGATCCAGAAGAGCCAGGCAGGGTTCCCTGGTTTCGTGCCTGTGCCTCAGCCCCGTCCTGGCTTCCTCTTTCAGGTCACCTGAGCTCCCGTTGCTTTCTCTCGGCACTCTTGCTTTACTCTTCTTTCTTTCTTTTTTTAATGTATATATCTCATTTTACTTATTTCCTTTTCTGTCATATTTGGCTATTTCCTGCCTCTTTTGAAGTATAGTTAAATTTGTGCTGCTGCAGAAGCCCTGTATGCAAGCCTAGTCCGCTCTTCTTCTGATGTGCCCCACAGAGCTGCTGGACTGGCAAGATGCCTGTCGTGGTTCCTAGGAGGTTCACTGAGCAAGCATTTGGGAGTTCCTGACTTAGAATCCCATGCTCATTGTGTATAATTTCTGTATCCCTTGGGATATAGCTATTAGACTGAAATATTTCAGTGAATTTTACCAACTTCTATATTTTTAAGTGACAGAAAAATGATGTGCTTTTTCGTGTCTTATAATAGAGCCTGAACACTCAATACTTGCCTGTGGTAATTTGATTATTTAAAGAAAGTATATTACTAACTCAGATATGTGTTCTGCCAAGCCAAGTTCCACATTCTGGAGATTTTCCTAAGTAAGCAGTCATAAGACCCCCTTGAAGTGATTTGTGACTTTTGTGCAAATAGAGTTATGGTGTTAATGTTCCAAATAATGTCCTTAAAAGCAGGGGTTTCACCCATGACTCAGCGACATCAGTCACACTAACGGAGAAGAGCCATGACTGCCCATGGTTTAAAGTCCTGAACGCCCCCTCCGTACTGCTTGTCCTTGGTCTAAGGATTGGGAATAGTCAGGGCTACTTCCAGCCAGACCACTCGCTAGGGTTATTAGTCACGGCTGTATTATAGGGAACAAGGTATCTAGTATTGCAGATGCACTGGGGACATAGTATAGGGATTTAAACTATGCAGTAGAGAGATTTTAGTGTAAGTTCAGAATTGTGAATAATGGTGTCACTCGAGTTTACTGAAATGTTGGTAGCATTTGTGGTTTGCCAGTCATAAGTGTGCCTGGTTTCAGTTCGTCACTTTGGATATCTCTCAACTGTTTGTGCACTAAAGTGCAGTTAGGAGTAGTACATCATCTGAAGACCAAATGGATGGGAATAAAGTCTGTGCCAGGACAAGCCTGGACACACCGTGGTGGTCAGGACAAGCCTGGACACACCGTGGTGGTCATAGTGGACTGCGGGAAGGACAGGATGAGCCTGGAACTCTTTAGAGTAAGAAGTCAGAGTGTGTGTGACGTGACGTGCCTGCATCACAGGCACTGTTTGACTCTGCGACTGGGCAGACCTCAGGTAATGGAGACAGTAACATTGTAGCTTATTGAGTAAAACACAAATCTGTAAATAAGGAAATTTGGGGGAATGGCATGAAATTAGTGGCGAAGAATAGTATGTTTATCTTACCACCCAAAATATCTCAACAGAAAAGACCTGTCATTAAAAGATTGTTTTAAAAGAAAATACCTGTTAATTTTAAAAGGTAACGGTATCATGGAGAAATCTGAGCAGTCACCACCTGAATCATAGGGTCAAATCAAAACCCTGTGCCACCTTAGAAAATACCATTTTTACTAAAGATACATGGCTTTAGATGTGGCCGTACATTAGAAAAACCGTAGGTAAATATTGTCTATAGAACTGCTGGCCTGAGAGCATCAGATGCATCAAGACAAGGCAAGACTGAAATCCTAGCCCAGATTGAGTGCAGCCGGTCAGAAATGCAGTCTGTATTCCTTGGAAGTACTGTATCGGTGTGGGTTTCAAAGACATGATTGTTCAGTTGTGATTTATTTAAGGAAATACTCTTGCTTCCGGCTCTATACACCAACATTAGATGTGATGAAGCCTAATCTCAGTAAATGCTTCTAGAGAGATGATGTTTTTGTAGTGTCATTACAGCTTTTCTGTAGCCGGGTGCTTTAGCTTGTTTTATGATGAATCAGGAAAAAAAGTTTATGTTTCTAGCTAATACAAGATCAGTGTCGTGTGAAAACACAGAAAATAGGACTCAGACACACTCTGTGAAAATGTCCAAAGACTGAGTACCTCATGGGACACTTGAGTGAGATTCTCAGCTCATCCTCCTGCCTCAGTTCTAGTCACAGTTTCTCCCCACAGTCTATAAGGCCCACGTGACCTTTATGAGAATCTTGATTGTGTAGCAAGAGCGAGCTCACAGATTCTAGTGTCTGACTAGCGAACCAGCTGTGAAGCTAGCTGTTTGGGTTGCCTGAGGATTGTTTTTAAAGATTTATGTATTTCATGTGTATTAGTACTCTATCTATGTGGGTATATTACTGCTAGACGAAGGCATTGGATCCCATTACAGATAGATGGTTGTGAGCCACCATGTGGTTGCTGGGATTTGAACTCAGGACCTCTGGAAGAGCAGCCAGTGCTCTTAACCACTGAACCAACTCTCTAACCCCTACCTTAGTAGTGTGGCTATCTATCAAAATAAAGTTTTATTAAAATTACTTTCTTCCAGGTGGCAATGATGGTCCTTTCTATAATGTTTGATTTACAATTGTCACTCTATTAAAAAAGAGTGGGAACGGGGTTGGGGATTTAGCTCAGTGGTAGAGTGCTTGCCTAGGAAGCGCAAGGCCCTGGGTTCGGTCCCAGCTCTCGAAAAAAAAGAACCAAAAAAAAAAAAAAAAAAAAAAAAAGAGTGGGAACATTCTGAGATCTGTTTTCCCACCTTGGAAATTTAATCCTTGTGCACTAGTAACACTGGTTAAACTAACTCAGTACATGGTGAGATGCTTTTATTTAACTCGTGTCCACTGAAACCCGCTATACTTTGTTTGTCGTTGTATAGGAACAACCCTGGCTGTCCTATAATTCAGAGATCCACCTGCCTCTGCCTTCAGAGTGCTAAGATTAAAGGTGTGTGCCACCACCGCCTGGCTTCAAGTTGGATTTTTTCTTTCTCGTGTATGCACTTTTCCCACTTATATTACAAGTTTCTAGCTCTGTGCAAAACATGAAGTTGTTTATGGATGTGAGCTGATGTTTGTGCACTTGTCTAGAGCCTGGAAACTGCTTTCATACGTTCTCACTGGGGTCTCTACCACAGCCCTGTGGAATAACAGTAGGTTTTTGTTTTTTGTTTTTTTCTTGTTTTACAGAATAAAAACTAGAGACTTAGAAACATGTATCTGATGGTTGTTTTAATAAATTAGATGGCAAAACTCAAGGCTTTGGAAAGTATAATTGTATACAGTTGCCCTTCGTATTGGGATATGTAATTAATGGTTTGTCGAAGAGACAATTCCTTGTTATCAGCAGTGATGTGCCCTTTTCTTATCCTCAGTCCTTCCTGCCCCAGAAGGAGCTTTGGAACTGAGACATTTATTCTGTGAAAACACCTAGTTAAAAGAACACCACATGCATGGTGAAGTCATGCATATGAAGTCAGTAGATGAATTGAAGGAAGCCTGTCTTTATTTGACCTGTAAACTGTCTCCAGACAGCCAGGGCCCACTATAAACAGAGGTGCCTAAAACCTGGATGTTTCCCCCTTTGCTGGTCTCAAACTCTGTGTATCTAGAAGGACTTTGAACTTCATGTTCAAATTGCTCTCACCTACTGAGTGCTGGGTGCAAGGGTCCCAGGCCCAATCCACCAGGGCTTTGCCTGTGCTCAGCAAACTCTCCCAACTTAGCCACAGCCCCAGGCCCCAGACTAAGGAGCTCTCCAGTGCACTGTGTTCATTCCTGAGTCCTAAGGTGCAGCTATGCGATGCACCAACCCTTCCCGTTTTAACTGGCTGTAATTCTAAATTTAGGGTTTTTGTTGAGCAGAGTTAAGAGTGTTGAAATGTTCTCTATGTAGTTTCTGTATATGTCTTCATATTTACCAATATAAACATAAAAGTAAAATATATGAAATATAAAAACAATAATAAACTCTGGCTGTCATTGTGCAGGCTTATTGTAATGGTATAGTTGAATAGCATCCATGTTAAAAGCAGTAAAATCAAAGTGACTGTTAATTTAGAATTTTGCAATATCCCCTTTCCCACCCCCAGTTAATCTGCTCTGCTGACTGGCTCTACCCTGCACGAGGTGGCAACAGCTGGCCTTTTTACCAGAGCTCAGAAGGATTAAAGAGCAGGAGAGCGAGCGTGCAAGGCCTCTCGCCTCTGTTGACCGTTCTTTATTGTCTGCTGCCTGAGCATCTCCCGGACAGCAAGCAATGGTTACTGGGAACTTAGAGTTTGTTTCTCCTGAGCGCATACAATGCTGTTCGGGCTCCTCTTTGTGTTTCTTCACGTTCCCAGCCTCCTCTTATCCGCCATCCCGTGCTTTCTCTTGATAATTAGAAAGGAGCAGAGATACAACCTTTGAATCTTTGGCTGTGTGACACTCACTTGTGACGGTAAAACTTGACTACAGATATGAAGGGTTTTCCCTGAATTACCTGATACCCAGCAACAGAAGTCGTGTTTGCTATGAGAACTCTGCTCACCATGGTTAATATTATTTAATGACAGAAAACAGATGCATTTGTTCATTTTAAAATTACGATGACACAAGGGAAGCAACAGAAGAATATTTGATTTGCAAGGCCACCACGATTAGAAACCTAGCAAGGCCACCTAAGTCTACAAAGATGCTTTTAGTGACTCAAATGCCAGCCTAATCTATGGGATAGTTGTAACAATGTCTTCATGGCCTTTTAAATCTGAATTTAAACACAGGTAGGGCATAGCTAAGAGAAACGCGGTGGAGTGTTTTTATCCTACTGTGTTCAGAGAGGGAGAATGCCATGGAGTCTGAGGTTTCATTTCTGTTGATGACTTTGTATTTCTCCTCTCCTCTGGCACCTGCTGCTGTCACAGATGAAGTCAGTGAACCCGGATGGCGTGGGACTCAGACCACCCCACAGCGGTTGTTCATTCCCAATGTAGAAGCTAAATTACCTTTGACTCTTACCTCTCACCACCTCCCCGCCCCACGCATATCCTGCAGCGTTCTCTACCCGCAAAGCAGATTCTTCTTCAGAATTAGGACAGAGAAGCCAAATAACTTCTTCTGGAAGTCGTGTGAGCACCGCAAGTTTGTTAAGTCCTTTGAATTCCAAATGTGGTAACAAGGCAATTTTGTTTCTGGAGATTTAACAAAAGCATCAGTTTTAACAACATTTATGGAAAAGGCTGGCCTTTAGTTTTAGTACCTAGGTCCACAGGGGGAAAGAAAAGGGGACTGGAGAGACGGCTCATGATTGCTCTTGCAGAGGACCCAGGTTCAGGCCCCAGCACTCACGTCAAGCAGCTCACAACTGCCTGTAGCTCGAGCTCCGGAGACCCAGCACTCAAATGGTGCACACATAGACACGCAGGCAGTTACACATCAAGAGAAAGAAAGGGCAAGGAAGGAGTGGTAGGGCGTGAGGAATCAGGACTGTGACCGCCCGGACTCCTTCTCGGCCCTCTCACTGTTTCTTTACTCCAATACTATTTCACCCCTCCTGGCTTCTGGAACGTCTCCTTCTAGGTCATTATCGTGTCACCTACACCTGTATTTTTCTCCTGCCTGCTTCGTTGCCCTCCCTCAGTGATTAAAGGCATACTTAGCTACTGCCATGGTTTAGGTAAGTGAGCAGAAAGAAGACTGCCTTCCCACTACAGAAATCAGCCAAGGAAACATGGAGAGAAAACAGAATCATGTCTATTGTGATTGACCCACCCTAGCAAGATGACTTGGTTCATTTATAAATCTATTGTACCTTGTGTTATATATCATACATAGTCAGTGAATGCTCAGTCACTATTTTAATACTGACTTTCATTAACCCTTCTCTGAACTTCAGAGGGAGAGACTAGAGGTTCAGATACCTTCCTCGTCTCACCAGAAGCGCTTGTTCCATCTCTAAGAGTAGCTCACACTCGCTGTCAGCTCACACTCGCTGTCAGCTCACACTCGCTGTCCTCACGATGGTACCAGCCACACCCTTCCTGACTTCTTACGGTCTGGCTTCTACTGCATGCACACCACTGATTTATGGGCCCCCAATGATTCCCTAATTGCTAGTTCATCTAATTCACCACAGAAACAGACAAAAAAAAGAAAAGAAAAGAAAAGAAAAACTGTAATAATTTCCAACATTAAGAATTTAAGTTTATCAGAACACATTTTCTTTGGCATTCAAATGTTATGAAATTTCTCGGTGTGTGTGTGTGTGTAAAAGGTAAAGATTGATACTTTTTACTATAGAATAAACATTAAACATTTCTGTTTTGTGTTACTAGTAACATCTTTTCTGGATAAAAGTTATTTTGTAACTTCTGCCATTGCGAAGTTATCTTTCCTACTAAGGGGAGAGTGACCTTAACTGAGAAAAACAAAGAATTCTCTTTACCTTGAGTATGCAGGCATGAGAGGGGCTCTGCTCTGTGTTATAGGCAGGAAAGGACAAAGCTGACACAAAGATAAAAGTAATCCTTAGCGAGAAGCCTCTGCCTTAGACTTATTTACTCTCAGAGTGCCTGTGAGGCGGCCTCCACAGTGTGCTCTCCTGATACTCACGAGGAAATGCAGGTTCCAACTGAGCTATCAGAGCTGCATGGAGCAAGTCTGCTTTTTTTTTTTTTTTTTTTTTTTTTTTTTCTTTTTTTGGAGCTGGGGACCGAACCCAGGGCCTTTGCGCATAGGCAAGCACTCTACCACTGAGCTAAATCCCCAGCCCGCAAGTCTGCTTTTTAAACTCACGATCGAGGAATAAATTGGTGTAAGCTCAAAGGGATATTACATTATATATAGGGAACTATAGTTAACACTTCACTAGCAATACCTTTTTATTGCTCTAAGTGCAGTTTTAGGTGATTAAACACTTAGATTGTAATTGATACTTTATTCTTATAAATGAGATTCTGGTTGTGAATGGCAATAGAAACAGTGTTATTCCCAGTTTCCCATGAATTGGATTTGTCGTGGGGATCTTTGTTTATTCTGAGGCGTGGTCTTACTGTGTGGCTTTGACTGCCTTGGAACTCACTGGTTAGAGCAGGCTGGTCTCAAAGTTGAGGAAATCTACCTGCCTCTGTCTTCCAACCCTGAGAGACAGGACTAAAGGTGCACGTGACCCCAACCACTGTGCTTTATCACTGTAAGGCAGGGCTGCTCATCCTTCCTATGCTGCGACCCTTTAATACAGTTCTTCTTGTCGCAGTAACCCCAACCATAACGTTAATTCTGTTGCTACTTCATAACTGTAGTTTTGCCACTGTTATGAATCATAGTGTAAATATTTTTGGAGAGAGAGGTTTGGCAAAGGGGTCGTAACCCACAGGCTGAGAAGCACTGCTCTAAAGTAAGTTCTGGGCATGCTCTAGTCTGGAAGCCGGTGTGCATATTTAAGACTAGAATTTTCCTCTTCTGATAATGCTTATCATTGCCTTGGTGAGCATTTGTAGATGAAATAATAAATTAAAGATGGGGTGAAAGCTTTGTACAGTTTTCTTTAAAGATTATTTTAGTTTTTATATACGAGCATTTTGCTGGCGTGTATGTATGCGAGCCTCATGCCTGAGGAGACCAAAGAGGACCATGGGTCCCTGCACCTGGCCTTGTAGACCACTATAAACTGCCAGGGGGCTGCTGAGAATTGAACTCAGTCCCTCTGCAAGGGCAGCATGTGCTCTTAACCTGAAAGCCACCTCTTCCTCAGCCCTATGTTTTCAAATTTTATATTTCTGTGCATTTTCTCCAATTCTCAGATGGTAAAATAGAACCCAGTACAAATCTAATACAATATGTAATCTACTGGCTTAGGAAAGTATATAAAACATAAAATCAACAAGACATAAATGGATTTTGTGAAAAGGAGAACTTTCTGGGTTATACCTACTATCAACTCCCTACACCAAGTGTGTGGGAAATACACTGTTTTTCCTTTTGGTTTTTTGAGACAGCATCTCACTATATCACTTTGGTTGGCCTGGGGTGGCTGTGAAGACCAGGCTAGCTCCAGTTCATAGAGATCCTCCTGCCTCCGCCTCCAGGGGCTGGGATTAAAAGCAGGTACTGCCATGCTCAGTGTGAAGTGCTTTTCTTAAGGGTACATGGAGACGTAGGTTAAAGCCAAAGGAATTTTGTTATTTTACTATTACATGTTTCTAAACTTTCCCTCCCAATGAGTGCAGTACAAAGTTCCCTTAAATGTTTCGTCATTTAGGCCAGCCATCGGTGGTGCGCGAACACACCTTTAATCTTAGCACTTAGAAGGCAGAGGCAGGCAGATCTCTGAGTTCAAGGCCAGCCTGGTCTACAGAGCGAGTTCCAGAACAGCCTGGGCTACACAGTGAAACCCTGTCTCAAAAGAAAAAAGAAAAAAAAATTCATCACTTTAATTCTATTCATGAGAATGATGAAATCTATACATGATAAACTAAATCTTAAAAGTTAATTGATGTTTTTCCTAACATCTTCATGGTAGTAGCACTAGGAGACATTGCATAGGCGTACATAATGGCTCACTGTGGTATCGGCCTCTGCTGTTGGAAGTCCGTGTGTTCTCATTTCCTGTTTCCATCCTGAGGAGTGTGTGGGAACGAAGTCAAGTGTTGCTTGTGCGGTGAGGTTTCCAGCTTTGCAGTGTCACTTAAGGGAGACTTTTTTTCTTCCTCTATTACCATCCATGTACAAAATGGTCCACTTTAATTATTCCTTATACATCTCTCTGATCTGTTCCAGTTTTTGTACTTGACAATTGTATAAGGCGGCTGCTACTTTTTATTTTATTTAAATAAAGTGGCTCCTTATCCCCTTCTGAGAAAGGAATTAGGATCGTTTGCACGGTCTTTAATCTTTTATGTCCTCCTTTGCACAACTTGCTCTGAGCTGTGTGCACAGCTCTGTCTTTAAACAAATTCTAGTAGTTATACTGCCAGGAGTTAGGCTCTTGGTTTTTAATTCTTTATTATTATAAATAATAAACTGCTTGGGGGGCAGTACATGCACATCATAAACCTGTTGGAGCAGAGATCTTAGCTCCCGGTGTAGCTCAGTGGCGTGTGAGTGCGGCATCGGGGAAGCGTCTGGACAGCTCTGGGTTATCTTCTCCTGCCTCACGCTTTGGGTTCACTGTTAGTGACATAGCCAGCTTCTCGTCTAGCAGGGTGGGCTGCAGGTCACTTCCTTTTCTTTGTACAAACTTGGCTTTAAAATACACATTCAGAACACGCAACATTAATAAAACTAAAACTTCTGGAGAAGTTACTTTATAGCGTCTGTGTGACCCGAGGCCATGTAGCTTCCTGTGTAGTGACAGTCACTGTCCTTGAGAGTCAAGCCACCTGTTGAGGACCTGGCCCTCCTGTGTGTGCCTTCGTCATGTCTTCCTTCTCCAAAGATGCAGACCGCGTTCATCCTAAACTTACTGGGCAGTTCCTGCTTTATAGTTCTGGCTACTGCTTTAATCTTGATTCTCTCATACGCAGAAAAAAAATGTCTGCATGCAGCCCCGCTCTCAGAATCCACTTGTTTCTTCTGAATATTTTATTATCGCTACTGAAATTTTTCCCATGGACTACTAAAAATAAAGAGAGAATAATTATACAGGAATAGAATATATTCTATTCAGAAACAGAGAATGTTTCCATGTAACTGTGCCGTTGGTTAGTATGGATTCCATGTCCTGCTTGAAACTTGCCTGTCCCTCAGGCTCGTGTAGGTCATGGAAGTCTTAGAGCTGCATGAGGCCTGAGAAGAGGCGTCCTCCCATCGCTCGTGTTTAGAGGTTGATGTTTGCTGTGGTAATCACTTAGCCAGGCCATGAATGTTTCTGCAGAGCGGAGTTAGCTCTGTCTGCACCTGTGCCTTTTAGAATTGCTTGGTGGTTCTGTTCTCCCAAGTCTTTGATTTCTGTGTGAAAGCGACCTGGACACAACTCCTCGATTTGGCTTCTTATTTTGTATTGTTAATAAGTGTTTCAGAGCTTGTTTTCCTAGTGAAACCAAGTGTGGAGAGTCTAGACTTTATATGCACAGATGTCCCCCTTCATACACACACACACACACACACACACACACACACACCTGTTATTTTTTTAATAAAAAATGTCTTCAAAATTTTGGAGCCAGAGAGATAGCTTAGTGGCTCAAAGCATGTACTTCTCTTAGGAAGGACCTGTACTTGATTCCCGCACTCATTTCAAACAGTTGAGAAAGGGAAAGTAAAATGTCAAGGGTGATTTCTGATTTAAATAATATGTGGCATCAGCTCTGTGCTTCTCTTGGTACCTCCTGCTCTTACTGCACAAGAACAGGCCGGCCACTTCTCACCCAAAAGGCTGTGACATCTGAGACTCGATATGACACACTCTCTGATTCTCAGATTTTTGAGCATTTTAGAGTTTAGATTTTTCAGATTCTTGGTGTTCAACTAGAAAAGCAGAAGTGTTTACTATTCTGGTCCCAAATGTGTCTGACTGGAGAACTTGTATTAGTAGCTAGACATCCTTGCATGTGGCGGGCTTCCAATGGGCCAGGCAGCGCTTTGCCTAATAGAGCATCTGTTCAAGGGCTCTAACTTGTATTTCATGTTATGTCATCTCAACCTGAGCTTGACTAAAGCTTTCAATTCATAAATTGGAATTACATTCTCTGAGATTATTTTTTTTCTTCTTTTAAAATTACATTAATGAGCTGTTTGAGCCTCTTTCCTGTGATTTATTTATCTGCTATAACTCCTTTTTAAAGCTTCAGCACTGAAGGCCTTTTGACAAACCAATATTTATAGCAGTTTGACGGCCGGATGAGGAGCAGCGTTTGTCTTTGTAACAGCTTGAAGAAAGGCCCTCTCCGGGACGCAGTCACGCACTTACAATCTGGGCTCTTTTCTTGTGCTGGGAACATGCGTCCTGCAGCACCTCCCATGTGTTTCCTCGTCCCATTGACTGGCCATTCACTTCCCATCTGTTTTGCAGTCTTAAAGGAACAGAAGGGGCCTCTTCTTATAAATCTGTCTCTGCAAGTGATAAATGATGCCCTATCTCTTTAAGGGCTGCCTGGGTGGTTTTTCTTTTCTTACAATGTTTCAGCTTTCCGCCTAGCAAAATTCAGAGTAAAATATACTCTTAAAAATAGGAGAAATACAGAAAACACAAAAACAGAAATGTAGAAAAGACAAAATGCTATGAAGTTTTTAAACCATAATTAATTTGATGGAACAGAATAATTTACCAACTTTTTCCTTCTTCTCAAGTAATTGCCTGTGTCATTATATCTTTGAAATGTGATGTTTAGATTTTCTACACTAATAGTACACTGGCAAATGAAATGATTCCTTTTGACAAATACATTTTAGCTATTAGAGGAGAAAGAAAACAATATATCACTAATAAATTAGAATATCAAATAACTAAATTTTTATTACTACAATGTGAGTTGATATAGTTTGAAATATTTTCTGTGCTAAACACATAATAAAATGATTCACAGTAGACGGTTGTAATCTCATGATAGATTCTGTGGTCTTTACTAGAAAAAGATGGTTATGAACGCCGTAAAAGCTGTTGTTGTTGTTGTTGTTGTTGTTGTTGTTGTTGTTGTTGTTGTTCTTTTGGACTTTTTGGTTGTTGGTACATCTAGTCCTGAAAGTATATGCTGTAAAACTTCTAATGTTGGCTTTTCTAAGAATTGAATGTAGCATAGCAAGGCATGTTGGGGCATAACTGTAATCTCACTACTTAAAAGACTGAGTCAGGAGGATTGCCATGAGTTCAAGTTCAAAACCCAGCTGGGCTGCATAGTGAGTTCTAGGCCATCCTGGGATATAGCAAAGCCTTTTTAAAAAAAAAAAAAAAAGAAAAAAAAAAAGAAAAAAAATTACATAAATAATATTTTTCCTTTCCTAGGAAAAACTTTTCCAAAGGTTAAATATGACAAATATTGTCATTTCCACAATTAGCCTACAGAATGCTTTTAAATTATGATTTTTAAGGAATCGATATAAAAAGACCACATGTAGAATATTCCGTTAGACTGTAAGGGTAGCTGTGTGTGAACGTTGTCTACCAAACCTATGCCAGGCTGTAACCCTGCAAGTGCATGCTCCAGAGAGCTCTGAATGCTCTCCTAGACTAAAGGGACGGTGCTGGACAGTAAAGCTGGATAACTGGTTCTTATGCTCACCAGACACCGCCTTAGGAGTAGGATAGAGCCACCTGCTGCACACACCTGATAGAAGTGTCAGTCAGTCCTCTCCAAGTGGGCACCGAGTTACATCTGGTGCTGTGTTGTCACCACCTCATCACCGTCCCCTCCTCCTCCTCCTCCTATTTCTCCTCTTTCCTTTCCTTCTCCTTCTTCATCTTCTTCATCTTCATCTTCATCTCCTTCCTCCCCTCTTCTTCCTCCTCCTTCCCCTCCCCTTCTCTTCTTTATCTTCTTCTTCTTCTTCCTCCTCTTACAACTCTTCTTTCTCTTCTTCCTTCTTTCCCTCCCCCTTCTCCTCCTCTTTATCTTCTTCCTCTTTCCTCCTCCTCCTCTTCCTCCTCTTTCTTTCTTTTTTTTTAAAGATTTATTTATTATATATGAATACACTGTAGCTGTCTTCAGACACACCAGAAGAGGCATCAGATCCCATTACAGATGGTTGTGAGTCACCATGTGGTTGATGGGAATTGAACTCAGGACCTCTGGAAGAGCAGTCTGTGCTCTTAACCACTGAGCCATCTCTCCAGCCCTTCCTCCTCTTTCTTGTGGCTGTCTTTACCATCGTCATCATTGTTTCAAGTCTCTTGTAGCCCAGGTTAACCTTGAACTCGCTATCTGGCTCAAACATGAAGGTGGCTTGCTCTTCTCATCCTCCACTCTCACCTCCCATAGACTACATAAGCTGCATAGACACACTGGCCTCTAACCACAAAGATCTACCTGCTTCTGCCTCCTGAATGCTAGTTTAAAGGTGCATGCCACCAGGATCTGCTCCAAATCCAGCTTTCTTAAGCTTTAGGCCCATAGGTTTCTGTAGTGTTGGAAACTGATCCCAGGCTTCACGCAGGTTAGGCTGCTCTCTACCCGCTGAGCTATGTTCCCAGCCATGGGTCTTCAGCAGACCATTCTCAGTATGGACCAGTAATGTAAGAACTGCTAGGAGAAATCACAATACTGTCCAAATACATACATGATTATTTAATTTGGCTTGTCTAAAGAGAAAATGTATTTCAGGACATAGCTGGGTTTTCCATCCCCAATACAACTACTTTCACTGAGCAGCTCAGCCTTTCTCTGAGTACAACAGAACCAAAAGTTCCAGGTTTTAGACCTGCAGACGTTGACCAGCACCTAGAGTGATACTTCTCTTCATTGTCAAGTAAGACAGACCCATAATCGTTACTAAGAAGCTGAGCTGAAGTTGTCATTATTGTCTAACTACGCTTAGTCTAACAAGGGTACAGACCTAAAGATCAGACTGCTGTGTTCATGCCAAAGTCTTTTGGAGAATAGACTTCAAAATACTTAGAAATTATAGATATAGGGGTAGGTATGCTCCTGATAGGAGTGCTTTCCTTGCCCTACAATGACTTAAAAAAGTTTAAGAAAACTGGTTTTGAAGCCAAGCATGGTGGTGCATACAGAAGCAGGTAGATCTGTGGTCAGAAGCCAGCCGTATTTACACAGTGAGGTCCAGAGCAAACAGGGCTAGAGAGACCCTCTCTAGGGGAGAAAAGAAAAGAATGCTGAATTTACGCATGAGTCACTACTGAGCTACTTGTGTATGCAAATTTGAGTTGCTCTGTTCCTTTCAACCATTCTTCTGGTAGCTTTGGGGCTATAAAATACCACACTTCTAATAGCATTCTTTAATGTCTGAATTAAGTTTTTCTGGAGGCAAAACAGTGAATAAATAATCATGGATATCAATTTTGACTGTAGTTTTGATCATTTTGGTTCTGGTTTCCTATTTCCCTCTGTAATTTCATTTTTCCTTGTTTCTCCATTTCCTACATTTCTCTAGATGCTGAGTTTCTAAGAGCATCTCTATAGTACAGTTGTGCAATAAACAGCAAATGTTTTCAGTAGCAGTGTGTGCATTCCATAAAACTAATTCCCAGCCCTTGAGTGAACAGCCCTTTCCTGAAGAACTTCACCCACGAGGTGTCTGTCCTAAAGGTGGCGTGGAGTGCTGGTGCAGCGTGGTGTAAGGTAGCTGTTAAAAACACCACAGCTTATCCAAGGTTGATTTCAGTAAATGTGGCAGTGCTTTGTGTGTGCTTCTTTGTTCGCGCTCTGAGCTGATTTTAACCACTGAGGTGACCTCCCCCAGGTCAGGCCTTCCGTCAGTCAGTGTAGTCACAACCCAATTACAGATTCGTCTGAACTTGGGACCTGAGGTATCCAAAGACTCAAACCCACTGAGGACGAGGGTAAGGAGACCTGTATGTGTCGTCTGGAGGGAAGAGAAGAGGAGGTCTGTCCGTCCATCTTTTGCCGTGGCTGGCACTTTATGAGTTGAGGATTATAGGAATATTCATGATCCAATCAAGAAGCACAATGAACTGCTGTTTGAGACGGCTCATCTTTAAGTAAACATCATGTAAATGGAAACGAGACTCCTTATGCGCTGTGTGTGGAACTGTGCAACAGTAGTTCAAGCCCTTGACTTGGTTTAATTCATCAAAAAGGCCACAGATCTTATAAGAATTCTCTCATTGTTATTTACTCCAGATATTTAAGAGAAATGGGAGTTTGCTTTACAACTAGCCATGCTGATTTATCTCCTCTCTGCTTTTCACCAGAACGTATCCTATTTCACAGAAAGGGTAATAACACCCTCTTGCTCTTTTCATTTGGCAAGCAAACCTCGTATGTGTTTCTAAGTCAGGAGGGTGAGCAGGACTCATCCTTAGCACTGAGGCCTACAGGATTGAAGGTCAAGTTTGAAATAACTGCAAAAAAGTGGACATCTCCTCAATCAGAAGTGAGACTTAGCAAGGAATACTGCTTTTTCTTTTTCTTTTTTCTTTTTTTTTTTTTTTTTCCCCTGTTCTGTGTAACAGGTGTGGTTTTCGTAGAACTTGATTTGTAGACCAGGCTGACCTCAAACTCAGAGATCCACCTGCCTCTACATCCCCCAGTGCTGGTATTAAAGTTACGCGCCATCATGTCTGGTTAAAGAATGCTTCTTAAAGGAAGAATCCCTTGGGGCTGCAGAAAAAGGCTCAGCAGTTAAGAGCAGAGGAACATGCCTCCATTGTTGGTGGGATTGCAAGCTGGCACAACCACTCTGGAAATAAGTCTGAAGGTTCCTCAGAAAATTGGATATTGCACTACTTGATGGCCCAGCTATACCACTCCTGGGCATAGACCCAAAAGATGCTCCAACAAAGACACATGCTCCACTATGATCACAGCAGCCTTATTTATAATAGCCAGAAGCTGGAAAGAACCCAGATGTCCTTCAACAGAGGAATGGATACGGAAAATGTGGTACATCTACACAATGGAGTACTACACAGCTATCAAAAATAATGACTTCATGACATGCATAGGCAAATGGAATGAACTAGAACATATCATCCTGAATGAGGTAACCCAATCCAGAAAAACACACATGGTATGCACTCACTGATAAGTGGATATTAGCCCAAAAGCTCAGAATACCCAAGATACAATTCACAGACCACATGAAGCTCAAGAAGAAGGAAGACCAAAGTGTAGATGTAACAGCCCATTCTCCTGTCCCTTCACACTAGTCCCTATCACTACTAGTAACTTAAGAACTTTGTGACAAGGCAGTACCATGTCCTGATATTACAATTTTAAACATTTTTTATAAAATCATAAGTTTTTAAGAAAAACTTAGAATTTTCTGTATCTTTGTGTTAAATAGTCCTTTAGTGTTTATTTAGGGAAAAATAATTTTCTAAAAATTAGATTTTTCTTTAGAACTTACAGAATTAGATACCTGCCCTGGTGGGGTTTCGGTATCTTTTTACACAAATAGCTCTTCTGACCTGTCTCCTGTGAGCGACACTCCTTTGCCCTATACCTGCAGATAGTTGCCCTTCTGAGGCCATTACTGATAGGGCAAAAATTGGCAAACTGACCCTGTGGCTGCCCAGTTGCAGTCAGATCATGTGTGAAATAAAATTAAATTTTCTTTCTGTGTGTAGTATGGCATTCCCAAGTAGACTGCAGCCGGGAGTGGCTAGGTTTGATGAGGCTGGACACGTTGGTGCCATGCTGGACGCCTTGGTTGGGTCTCCCTCCTGTGTGCTACTCAGGCCAGCTGAGGAGTTGCTGGGGTGTTTATTGTTTGTTTAAGTTTGTATGAAGACCATGGTCATCTCCTCCTGAATTGTCATGAGATAATTTGAAATGTTCTTTCTTTTACCCTTTTAAAGAATGGTTTAGCTAATGAAGTGCTTGTATATGAAACTCTGAAAAATACTCACTTAAAAAAAAATCACCTGTTTTTAAACCATTGAATGGATGTGTTTTGAAACTAAGACTGGCTTCATTTGGGAAATCCAAAACTGTTTGCTGGTTTGACTGCTAATTAAGAAATGAAAGCTGGGCTGGGTGACAGCTGTGCAGGCCGTTAATCCCAGCACTCGGGCAGAGGCGGGCAGGAGTTCAAGGCCAGCCTGGTCTGCAGAGCAAGTTCCAGGACAGCCAGGGATACATAGAGAAACCCTGTCTCAAGAACAACCAAAAATATGAGAGGAAGCAGAGAAGGAAAGAAAACAAGAGATGGAAGCCCACCAGAAAAAAAAAAGTGTACATTTGTAGATTGAAGTCTAAGGGCCAGCAAGATGGCCCAATGGGTATTGTAGTGTGCTTCTGTGTTGTAGTGCTAAAACACTGAGTGAAAACAACTTCGAGAGGAAAAGTTTATTTTGCTTACACTTCCAAGTCACATTCATCACTGAGACTGAAGCAGGAGCTTAAAACCATAGAGGAATGGAGTGTGGCCCGCTGGCCCGCTGGCCCGCTGGCTCGTACTCAGTTTCCTTTCTTTGTACAGCCCAGGCCTACCCACCTACCTAAGGATGGTGCCACCCACAGTAGGCAGGACCCTCCCACATCAGTCATCCATCAAGAAATCTCCCACAAGGAATTCTTCAGTTGAGGTTGCCTCTTCTCAAGTGACCCTAGGTTGTGTCAGGCTGACAACCAAGATAAACCACCACACGTCTATCCTTGTCGGCCTGATACCCAATCACATCCCTTTATAGGGTGGCGTCGCCTAATGTTCCTGGATAACTCACCTGTTACTTTCTATTTTAAAGCATCGTCTTCCTGGCTAGGGATGGTTGAACATTCTCCTGACGTTGTTCTTTCACTGTGGTTGTTGAGTCGGAAGGTCTGACAGTGCAGCCCAGGATAGCAGTCAGCTCATAGCCTCCCAAGTGCTGGGTTACAGACCTGAGCCACCGTTTCCAGTTACTCTTTTAATTCCTAAAAATAGCCTTAATATTTCTTTGGTAGAGCTTCAAGGATATACAAATACATCTATGTGTAGGTGTCCATGGCTTACTTTAACAGTTTCCCAAAGGGGTCTGTCAAGCATGTCTCCGCTCCCTTCCAAAAAGTGGCTGCCTGCTGCTCTTCTGATCCACTGGGACATGGACCACGGGAGGCTTAGCGGAAGTGATTCCTCCCTCTTCCTCAGCAGTTAACATTCTGTAGATGATTTAATGATAAGGGATTGCCTCTAATAATTTCTCATGCCTTTGAAAGGTAAATGTGTTTGTATTTATCCCTTTTTATCTCCACAGAGAAAGTTAGAGAAATTCAAGAAAAACTTGATGCTTTCATTGAAGCTCTTCACCAGGAGAAGTAGATGGTGTCAAGTGAGTAATTCTGAGACTGGGCACACCACATGCTAAGCTTCTGAAACCTTGCCTGGTAGTTTATGGGTCTATGACATCGAGTTTGCTTCTCTGCTGTGTGATCCCTGTGACTCTCCACACCAGCCTCCTGTGTGTTCAAACCCTTTGATTGCCTCTGCCTCACCTAAAACCATGCTCTAGAGCTCATGTCAGACAGAGCCAGGGTGAGGAAAGGTACTTCATAGTTAGGATTGTCTACATCAAGGTGACTTGTTTGCTTCATAGAAACGAGCCTCTGGGCTTGTCTTCATCTTGCCCTCATGCTCACAGTAGGTACTTGTGTGTTAAATATTCAACCTACCCTCATGCTCACAGTAGGTACTTGTGTGTTAAATATTCATCGTACCCTCATGCTCACAGTAGGTACTTGTGTGTTAAATATTCAATGTACAAGGCTTCTTTATTAGCTTGACTAATAATTAACAATTAGTAATTGTTCCTAATCTGCTTTGTTTTCAAAATTTAGATAGGCCTTCTTCCTATTTAAAGTCATTTAAATAGCATTAGAATTTGTTACTCTGAATATAGCTAATTATTAATTATCACTAAGGAATTTCTATCAGTAAGTCATTGGCTTATATTGAAGTTGACATAAGAATTCTGTTTTAAGCTGTTACTACTTATTTAAATCTTTTATCACTGAAGAGCTTTGGTGAGTGGACAGTTCCCTGCCTCATGTCCAGTTCCTCCCAGGATAGAAAGCCTTTAGAACCAGGGGCATTGTGTTTCTCCACCACATAGGAAATGTGCTTAGGAGAATTAGCTGGCCAGGGAGGCACTATTTGATTATACATTGTTCAGTACAGTATCCCAGCAATGAGTAGGGGAGGAAGGGGCTAGGAAGCCTTAGAAGAGAGGCCAGGAAGCTCACTAAACTGGTGAAGTGCCTGGCATGCAAGCTGGAGCAGTTGAGTGCAGTCATCAGTGCTCACATGAAGGGCCTGGATGTGATCTCAGTGCAGGGGAGATGGAGGCAGGATCCCTAAGGCCCTCTGGCCAGCCAGTCTAGCCTAAGGTGCTCTCGGGGAGAACTGGGTCTCATGGCACTTTGATTATGGAATGACATTAAATGAAGAAATCTATGAAACCCCGTTAAGAATAAAAGCTATAGAGGGATAGCTCAGTGGTTAGGACTGCATGTCATTCTTGTAGAGCACCCGTCAGGCAGCACCCACCTTCCTGAACTCCAGCTCCAAGGGATACCACAGTCTCCTCCTCAGGCACTGGACTCGTGTGCATACACATCATTTTTAAAAATAAGTCAGAGAGAGAGATACAAATATATTTACACTAGATGAGGAAATCTGAAGCCAGCTGGTATCTTACAGAGTAGTTTGAAGACGCTAATGTAGCCTAGTCAGTATAGTGTCTAGAGTTGTTCTCCCTTCCTGGACATACCATTGTTTGTCTGTCTGTTTGTTTTCTTCCAAAGGCAATTCTGAGGTGTAGGCTGTGGTGATGTCTCTATATTGGAAAGCCCTGAGAAAAGAAGCCATCCTAATTTTCCTAATCTACCTGTCTGAAGTCCCTAAGGCCTTTCTCTCCCCCTTTGCGTCTATGCCTCTAGAGACTTTCACAACATGTCTAAATTGGACAGTTGATCTACTTCCTACCTCAAATATCAATTAGTGGAGTGAATCTGGAGAGGGCAGTCTTGCTTTAGTTTGACCATGTTGTAAAAGTTACCTAGTATCTTAAAGAATAGCTCCTCCTTTGTAATTTCAGTACATGTAGAGTGCCTCCAACTAACTGTGTGACTTTTCTATGCAATCGTTCTAATGCTTTAAGAAAGAAGTCTATAGAGTGTGTGTGTGTGTGTGTGTGTGTGTGTGTGTGTGTGTGTGTGTGTGTTACACTCCAGAGTAGAAACAGGCACTTCTCTAGGCCAGCCTGGTCACCATAGCAAATTCTAGGACAGCCAGGCCTACATAGAGAAACCCTGTCTCAAAGAAAGAAAAAAAAGAGAAGAAAAGAAAGAAATGGATTCTGGGATTGGAAAGATGGGTCTGCAGGTAAAGGAACTTCCTACCAAACCTGCTAGCCTAAGTTCAGTCCCCAAGACGCACAAAATGGAAGCAAAGAGCTGACTCCTGCTAGCTGTCCTCTGGCTTTCACACCCACACTGCGGCACAGGTGGACACATACAGCCATGTACACACATAAATGATAAGAATTATAGTTTATGTTTATTTACATAGTATGTTTGATAAAATTGTGCTCCTATTTTATGGCTGATATAGATAATTTTAATAAATGTAGTAGATTTGAACAATTAAGTGTTAATTTTACAATTACGCTGTCAGAAAGTTGCTAAAGTCTATCCATGTCTTGCCAAAGCTAAATTTATCAAATGGGTTTGTTCCTACAGAATCCTGCTCATGTTAACACCTCTGCGTACATTTGAAGAACGAGAACTTCAGCCTTGTCCTGCCTCCTTTTCTCCTGTTCTACCCTTTTCAGTGCAAAATAAAGTCATAGGGTAAAAGTAATGTATGTGTGGTACAGGCACTTAACCCGCAGCTGCCGTGGGAGCAGAAGAACTGAAAATGGCATCCACCTTCTGTGTGCTTGTGCTGACAGGAAACATTGGGAAAACATAGTTGGCATGGCCTTGAGGCTTAGTCCTCAAAGATAAGGAAGTGGCTCTCTCGAGTCTTATTTGTGGTGGCACTAATGTGACTCATTATGGGTGTTATCAGACATTTAATGGTAGTTGCTTTGGAATAAAATGGTACTTTTTTAAAAGGCGTCACTTGTATATGACAAGACCACGGTACTGCTAAGCTGTCGTGTCTATGGTGTTCTGTATCCAGGAACACTTTGGCTGTCGTAATTCAGTTTGTGTTGACCACCTGAAGAAAGCTGGTTTATAACAGAATGCTTCAGGTGGGTTAGCTTGGGTTGGACAGGCCAGTGTACATTCAGTGAAAAAACATCCCCCGTCCATCGCCAGCTTAGACACTCGCCCTGGAAGCCAGCCGCAGCAGCGTACAGTGAACTGCTGCTTTTGCACTCTGTATCCATTTGCAATTAGTTTGTTTTGAACATTGTGTGCTCTTGGTCAGACTTTCTGGAATAGTAGGTCTCTCCTGTTGACACAGCCATTGGGTTATGACACACAGTGCAGAAGACTAAAGGTCACCCGTTGTTGGATTTTCTGTAGTGCGCTATCAAATGTCTGCACTAGGCATCAGGGAGAGGCCACACACAGCCCTCAAGCACTATTGTAGATAAAAATGGTTCTAACCAGTGGGAGAATGTTCACCCACCCCCTCTTATGGCTGAAAATTCTGTTTAATCCATTGCAGTTCAGTTATAGTAATAACTTCATAGTATTTTTGTGTGCTTTATATAAAATTATATTTATATTATATTTAAAGCAAAGTGTTTCTCAGTTGCCCCCTCTTTCATCAAGGCTTTCTGGTTCTGCTAGAAGCGTCCAGTGCTGCAGCTCTTACTTACACTTAATTTATAACCAGTTTCCTTGGGATTGTTTTTGTTTATGACTCCCTCAAAATCTGACAGTGTTTCAGAAACCATGAATTCAATGAGTACTTTATTTAAATTATCAGTAAGACGCTTAGGTATAATTCTCGGAGCTACAAGCAGCATCCCTCATTCCCTAGGATGAGTGCTCAAGTTGTTTAGATGTGGAACAATGGTGAACAGAAGCTCTAAGAACCCTGCGCTGGTTCATACACCGTTAGGACATGCTCCTAAGCCCGTGCTTCTCAACCTGTGGGCCAAGAGCGCTTGGAGGGCCGCATGTCAGATATGATTTGTAACAGTAGCAGAATTGCAATTATGAAGTAGCAACAAAATAATGTTATGGCCAGGGTCACCACCACACAAGGAACTGGCTCAAAGGGTCACACATTAGGAAGGTTGAGAACCACCGCTCTAAGCCGTGCTAGCCTGACTGGGATGGAGGTCCTGGCTGAGGCCAGCAGGAGAAATCTGCAGGTTTCTCCCAAGCAAAAGTCTTATGTTAGGCATCAAATCTCTATACTTTTTTTTAATGGAAGAGAATTTGTATTTCTTTGAGGGGATCAAAATTTAAAACTTCAACCTAAAACTACATTACCAAAAACCCCTGTCATTCTTCACCCCGTGGGTTATTTGTAACCTGGTCTCATGCTGACTGCCCCCACCTGCTGAAAGCTGGGTGTTTATGAAATGCAGAAGTTATGGAAGGATAAAATTGAATCCCAGCAGCAGACCCTGTGTATCATGTCTGCATTCAGGTGCTCAGTCTAGGCAAGTTAAATTCTGACTGGACAGGAAACCGTTTGCAAAGAATGGAGTGGGTGAATTTTTCTTTTTTGATACAAAATTTTATTTGGAGAACTAAGGGATTTTAAGAAGATCATAAGCAAAATGACTTGGTCAGAATGTCAATTATAAATCCCCAGTGTGGACAGCATGAACCACTGGAAGCAAGCTTGTCACCCCAGCCTCACACGCGGCAAGCTGCAGTTGGCTACGGGTGTGGCGTGCAGTGTGCCTTCCTCGTAGTCTCCCCTCCTCAGCGGCCGTTTCCTCCGTTTCCCAGGCTATAGTCAATGGGCTCCCCAGATTACTCAGTGACCAAATGGAAAGGGACAGTGTGAAAGTGAGCGAGACTCCCTAACTGTAAAGTGTGGAATGTCACAGGCAGGATTCTGGCAGCAGAAGCAGGACAATCAGGAGTTAAAGGCAAACCCGAGCTATGCAGGGACACCCTGTCTCAAAATCAAAAATAATGAAAGAGTGTAGGCTCAGAAGGCAAACTTCTTATCTAGTTAATTTTGTATTTATTTATTTCAGATGTATTTATCTGATAAACGTATCTTTTCTTTCCGATCAGTGAGATGATGGTACTGGTGTATATCCATCCTCTCCGCTGCTGTGTGGTAGATTGTCTCACACTGTAGCAAATGGAAATGTGCTTGAAAATGTGCTTTCCTTCTAAGCGATCATGGCCACTTGGTATCTAAATACTTCAAACGTAACCATGTCTCCACTGTGCACTGTGAATGGACTTTGTATTATTTTTAAACCTTACACTCGATGTAAATGTTACTATAACTTATATCTGCCTGTGCTTGATCTAAGGTCATTTGTGTAGATGGGTAATTAAAGGATACTGAAGTGACATCAGAATTCTATTTTGGAGAGTATCTTTTACATTTTATGTATTTTAATGAGGGAGAAAGAATCCTTCGTACTTAAGGTCATGATTTGGCCCCATAATATAGCCAAAATCCTTGATCTAATAAGCTTTCAAAGTGGCTTCTCTCAGAAGGCTTAGATTTCGGGTGGGGATTTAGCTCAGTGGTAGAGCGCTTGCTTTAGCGCAAGGCCCTAGGTTCAGTCCCCAGCTCTGAAAAAAAAAAAAAAAAAAAAAAAAAGGCTTAGATTTCACCGATGTAATCCATGTTCAGCTGATGCTTTTTTTTTTTCCTGTGTTGATTTTTCTCAAAACACTTTGGTATTTCCTTCAGTAAAATATAAAAAAGAACACAGTTTTTTAGCTACACCATGCTGCTGTAGCCATTGTTAACGTTCATGATGCCTGAGATGTTCGGTCCCACACAACACCTGCTAAGGGGTGCTAACTAGCAGGCCGGGTGGAAACTCTAAAGATCGCCTCTATCCGTCCTGATTAAAAGCTCCCATTCCCGCTTTTGATTGCCGATGCGCTTGCTTCTAAAGTAACTACGGCGTGTTGAGCGCTCCTACAACCTTCACTTGCCTGGCTGAAGTCAACACCAGAAGGGTCAGAAGTCCTTAGAGTCCCTGCAGAAAGATCCATGTCTGGTCAGTGAGCATAAGAGCCTTTGTTTTACCTCAAAGATCCATGATCAAAGAGCGTAGGAGCCTTTGTTTTACCTCAAGCCTTCCTCCTTTCTGTGATTCAAGTTCCAAGTCACACTTCCAAAGTGAAGAGCTTGGTTACTAAGATTCAGTTTTCTTTTAGCATATTCAGTTAAGGAATCAGCATAGTTACAGTGTGCTAAGGGTAACCCGCGGTGGGGGTTGGGGGGTGTTCATTGAGTTTTACAACAGTTGCACACTCAGCTTGTGACAAACATGTTGAGCACAGGTTCTACACTATCTAGACTACTGAGTAGACATTTCAGAACATTTCAGAAGGGTAAGGCAGGAACTACAAACTGGTGGAGGCTAAGAAGTAACATTGTAAAGACTGTTTAATTAGATTATCTTTAGCCTGAGGAACACACCTCCCAAACTTACTGGTAAGAAAAGCCTTCCTCATGAGTCATATTAAATTGTTGTCCTGTGGAAGAATTGAGCTACCACCTTGAAAATTGGAAATGTGACCAGGTGTGTTGGTTCTCGCTATAATTCCAGCACTCAGGAGGCAGAGATCAGTAGTCCTCCATAGGTTTGAGGCCAGCCTGGGCTACATGAGTTCCAACATAGCCAGAGCTATATAGTCAGACCCTGTCTCAAAAAAGTCCAAAGCCAATCAGAGCTGCATGGCAGCCTGTCTGAAAAGAAACAGGAGGGGTGAGAGTGTACAGAATCAAGTCACTGACAAGGAGATAACTGTTCTTTACTATGTTTGAATCAGCTCTCCCAGACCTCCTGGTGGTAAAGAAGTGTTGCTGTTGTTTTTATTAGTAGTATAAGCTAAGACATGTAAATTGATTCCTGTGCACGTATTTGAGATTGAAAACACGGAAGGAAAGACCAGAGACCCTACCAAAGACCCAGTCACCTCATCATATTTGCTGCAGAAACCTCCCAGGGACAGGTCCTCTGCCCACTACTGGTGATGGGTCTGGTGCTCACCCCTGTGTGCACTGAGTCAGAGAGCGGCAGTCCAGAAGTCAGGATTTCTGTCTTGTAGCACTTACAAATGCTCATGAGACCCCCAAGGTTTTGTGAAGGGGTTTGATAGGGATGTTAACTCCATCTTCCTGCTGTACCTCTGGGCCCCTCACCTTCCTCTCCAGTGGCATGCCCTGGCTTTCATGTGCAGATATCTGCTAACCATTTTGAACTCTTCTGAGCCCACCCCTACCCTATCCCACATCCACCCCTTCCTCCCCCAACCCCCTCTCCCTTTTTTTTTTTCTCCCTCTTTCCTCCTCTTCCTTCTCCATGGTGCTGGAGAACAACACTTACCCCTGAGCCCTACTCAGCCCAAAGTGCAGGGCTTACTGGTCTCTTTTGGTTAAGAACATGTTTGTCTTGCAAGTGTAAAGTGACAGTGTCCACGCAGACAGTAATGAACCTACCACCAGACTCCTGGAATGCCAAATACATATAATTTTCCCCCGTTATTTATAGACAGCAAAAGCCAGAAGTCAACCATATTAATGCTTCAGCAACACACACAACTCAGGGACAGTGGTGAACCCACCTCCTCACTGAACAACGCAAGAGTAGGAGGTACCTGGCGTGTGTTAGGAGAAAGGCCTGTCAAAGGTTGAACTAGGCTCAGCACTGCAAAGGGTCATGCAAACTAGCCGTGAGCAGTGTAAGAACCATCTAGAACTCTTCTGCAGCATCTCATGGGCGGCATCCAGTCAAAGGATGGTGCTCGTGAACCTGGATTGAGAATACTCAAACCCAGAGCAAAGAGTCCAACACCCCTGGGGCTTTGTAACTTTATCCCTAGCAGAACTGTTCCATTATAGATGGGCAGCAGTTTGTGACTCTGACAAACTAAAGCTCAGAAAGCCAGTCTGATTCCAAACCCCTTTTCCTCTACAAAATGCTTTGAGGAAATGCGTGTGCGCAGTGTTGGAAGCTCCTTGGTACATGATACACAGAAATCGCAAGGTAAGCTCGCCATTTAAACAGATGCCTCAGAGAAGTCACCAAGAAGCTGGCCGTGCTGCAGGACCAGTTCTCTGCAGAGGTGTGCTGTGGCCGCAGTGGACAGGACTCAGGTTCTGAGGTCCTGTCAGCCCTGGACCTCCTGTGCTATGGTTTCCCTTCCCCGATGAATCTCCATGTCTGTCTTCCACAGATCTTTCTGAGTTAACCTCTTAAGATGCAGACTTATTTTTATCCCAGTTTTTTAAGTCTTCGATTTTTTTTTCTCTCTCTCTTCCATGGTGTCAAATTTAGCTTCCCTTAAGTTACTCATTTTAGTTGTCTTTTTCTTACTTAAAAATCTTAACTTTTTTGAAAGAAAAGGTGTTAACAGAAGCCTGAACACTTTCAACTAAATTATTTCCAGAAATCATATAAACCCTTAGTTCTCCTGCTTTGAGAAACGTCGAGTTTCTCAAGCCTTAATATGGAAATGGCAATTTTTCCTGCCAAGACTCTCAGGAGTATCTTTCAGACACTTTCAGAGGCTGTCCTCATAAACACAAAGCCACTCCCACTTTTATGCCTCCCGATTCCTCTTTCCAAACATCCTGACACATTTGCGTTCTTGCTAATTATACTAATTACTACGGTCATAGCTGAATCAAGACCATGGAGTGTACTTTTATTCATGTGGCCTGAGGCTTTGGGACTGGGATGTTCTCCCCATGGGTGCCCCCCTTTCGCGCAGCTCACCAGCTGTGTACTCTGTGATTGGCTGGGCTTTTGATGCACAGATAGTACAAGTTGGTCACAAACTTGTGTACAATGAGGCTGTTCTGGTTCATGTGAAAATCAACATCCTTTTTTTGTTCGAGCGGGTGACAGGATGCTACAGTACTATTAGCATTTGCAAAGAGGGTGCTCCGAGCTAGGGCGGCAGCACAGATCACGGCTGCTCAGTTTGTGTTGCCCCATTATGTAAAAGATACAAAGAAGCTGAAGGCTGGCAAAGGCCTGTCAAATCTTGTAATGTAGTGCGACCCCCAAACTCTGCTTGGCCTCCAAGCAGCTCTTGTTCCCTGTCCCACCCCTTTCTCTGAATGGGCACTGAGGTAGGTAAATGAATTCAGTGCCTGGTAGGCGTGGGGATTCCTTTCTGACCTCATTCCTGTACTATTTGTTTGTGGGCTTGTAGGGGGAGAGGAGGACATTTTGGAATCCTTTGTGTCAAATCATTTTCTTGCAGGTTGGGGAGTTAATGGTAACTTTGTCTGAGGCCAGCCAAGCAGAAAGCCTGCGCAGATGAGGCGTGGCATGTTCAACCTCCCAAAAAAAAAAAAAAGCAAGATGAGAATATGGAAATGGGGAACTTTCTAGAGCAGATGGATATGGCACACATCGGCATGTTCAACATCTGCTCCCGGGAAGCTTCAGACTTGCCTCATGTGTCTGCACAGGGGAGTTCTTTACCCCTGAGTCATCTTAGCCTTTATACAGATGCCTATGATCGTGTGTGTGTGTGTGTGTGTGTGTGTGTGTGTGTGTGTGTGTGTGTGTGTCCTAGTCCCTTACTAAGTGGATACATAGGGTGTGGTATAGTGGAAGAACTCTTTTTTTAAAAAACCATCAGGTTTTCTTTTTATGCCTTAAAGACGAACTACAGCATTAGAGCCCCAATAGCTCATATTTTGCAGCAACGATGCCCAAAGAAGCCGTTTGCTCAGTGGACTGGCTCCCGACTACAGTGAATTCTGTGCTGGTTCTTGGAGACTGAGGCCCAAGGGCACGGGCCATTGCCTCCCCAAGCAGGCAACTTGTAAGAGAAGCTGGGGGTTGGAAGAGTCCCGTGAAGGCTCCTTGTTTTTAAGTGCTTGAAGCTATGCTTTGGGATCAGGACACACGTGTGTCAGAAGTATCTACACACAGCATGCTGCCCACCCCTGAGTCACTGTCTGCGGCCTCTAACTCCCGCAGTCTGTCTGTGGATTTGGGTGCTCCTACCGCTCTCACAGTGTGACTTCTAGCCATCCTTGGAGACGCAGCTCTATTAGGAGCTGCTCTGGAGGGAGATTTTTCATTCAATAACCTCTGTGTTCCAGATACTTCAAATATCCCGCCCTGCTAACCTTTACAGCTTCTTAGGGTAAGCATTTATTAGTGTCATACTAGCAGTCTCCAACTGGGGTTGTACCAAGTGCACAGCTCTTCTAGCCGGCCAGGTCTCTGTGAGAGCCCCTGTGAGTGTGGCTGCAAAACCCTGAAAGAGCAAGTATGGAAATGGTGAGACACGCGCTTGGAGCGTCCTCATCTGCTCTATCCTGAGGCGTCAGTGCCTTTTCCTGACACAGACTATTCGATTTTAAAGCAAAAAAGTACGTATATTCTGAGGGTCGGTGTGCAAAGAGAGTTTAGATTTTCCACACCCTGGGAAAAGCCAGACACAGCCACTCTCATTTCTTATCCTGGCACCTCGGGAGGGGCGGGAACGGGTAGGGCCTAGGGGATCGTTGGCATCGAGCTCCAGGTTCAGCGAAAGGCAGTGTCAAGATCTAAGGCAGTAGGTACTGAAGGGACAGCTCAGTTACCAAGTGCTTGCTGCCAAGAGCAGTAGAAAGGAGCCTGCGCCCATCCATCAGCAACCTCTGGCCTCCACACGCACATTCCTTTTAATTGCTTATGCTCGAAGGAATAAGCTGCAGGCGAGACTTCCAGTACGTACGTCGGCGGGTGTTAAGAGAAAACCCTGATTGGATGAGAGACTCAGGTTGCTCTTGGTGACAAGTGTGTCCATGTTCCAAAAGGCAAACTGGCGAGCTTCAGCAGGGACAGTCGGTATATGCCGTGACAATTCGTTCATTTTTTTTTTTTTAACAAATTCTGAATGTCAACAGGATAGTACATTTTAAAAAGTTACAATGAGAAGGGACAATCAGAAATCTTCGTAATCGTTTTAGATTCGATGCACTGCTTACACAAAGCCATCTCATGAATAAAGCCAGTTGTCTGTGTGTGCAGTGCAGGTGTGTGAGGTAGGTGCTGTGTGGGCCATGCCTTTCTGCAGCAGGAATAGCTGATCCTGCACACAGACCTCAGGCTAACAAACTCTCAATTAACAGGAACTACCTGTGTGATGGATACACAATGAAATAGGCTCCTTACACACACACACACACACACACACACACACACACACACACACACCCTCAAGGCCACACTCCTGCAAATGTAAGATGCACACATATACCCACCACCCCATTCCCTGGAGTGAGAGACAGCCACCCATCAACTGTGTGGTAGAACCTTCTAAGGGGTGACCCCCAGTCTGCCACGTGCGCCTGACACTTCCTCAGAGCCCCCTCCATGCTGTCTGTCAATTTGCCTGGGGTTAATGGCTCCACTAATAAATCTCTTTATCCAAAAGGGCAGCCCTCTTCAGTGTCCCCCTTAAACCCGATGGCTGTAGCTATGGAACCAGGACTCGCAATAGCCTTCATCCTTGTTCTAAAAGGACTCACACCGCTGCTGAGCAGGGAGAGGCGACGCCATGTGCACATTCGGAGTTCTGACTTGTGTGTCAGGAGAACAAGAGCAGACCACAGACGAAGTGAAGGGCCCCTGTTCTGGGACTCTTGGGAGATGTCACTTGGGAGAGCCTTCCTCCCCTGTTGGGCCCTACCTTGGTGTCCCCCCCCCCTCGCTGAGCCTTTTAGCCTGCTATAGCAAGAAACTGTTTACACCCTTGGGAGCTGCTCTTAGCCCCTGATTTGGGGCTGGGATTTTCCATGGCACCCTTCCTCCCCACCGAGCCTTCCGGCTTGTTGTTGTTAAGAAGTTGTTTATGCCCCTAATTGGGCCAGAACTTTCCACCACACAGACTTTTCCTGTTTTCCTGGTTGGGGATTTTCATCTGCCTTGTTGTTTTTCCACGGCTTTTGCTTCGGATATATAAGGAGATCCAGTAAAGCCTTAGTGGCACTCACTGAAAACGGGTGACCCGTGTACGTGTTTTCTTCCAATCCCGCAGACCTACGCCCGATATTCACACACTGGTGGCGCAGGTGCCGACACTCCCCCATACCGGAAATGAGAGAGCAGGAACTGATGACTGTGACCAAACCCCTGACAAGAATCTGCTTCAGAGAGGAAGGGTTTCTTCTGCCTCGAGTCTGAGCAGATACAGTCCATCATGGCAAAGAAGAGCTGGCAGCAGGAGCGTGAAGCGGCTGGTCACAGGACATCTTTGGTCAGGAAGTAGGGAATAGAGAAGCTGCTCAGCTGTGAGATCTCAACACTCAGGGCTGATGACTCCCTTCCCCCATGAGGCCCCAGCTCTGACAGATTCAGTGACCTTCCCAAACAGCACCAGCCACAGCAGTTCGAGCGCATGAGCCAACAGAGAACATCTTACATCTGCTTTGTGAGGGCAACGAACGCTGTGAAGAAACATCACTACCAAAGATGGCTTCCGGACGCTTGGGGACGCTTGGGGGCGCAAGCCTTTATTTGCTTATGCTTTCACAGTGCTCATTGTCATCCACAGAAATCAAGACAGGAACTCAAACAGAGCAGGAATCTGGGGGCAGTTAATGGACAAGACTTCTTTGCCCAGTATAGGACGAAAGGAAGAAGCCACCATTGGCAATAAATCTCCAGAAGATGGAGAGGCCAGGAATTGAGAAGGCAGTAGAATGGACCTATGGTTTAGTTGGCCCCTGGAGCCGCTGGAGCAAAAGAGGCTTCCTCTACTCACTGGCACCCCTGTTCTGAGCCCAGTGGTAAGAACTAGGCTCCCAGTCCCTTGTGAAATTCTCCCCTCCACTTCCCCAGGAGCTGGCTTGGAGAATGCGAATCCTCCTCCCCTTAAGGAGAAATGATGAGAGCCCTGGCTCAGCTGACTATTTCAGAAAAGAGTGAAAGCGCCTAAAACTGAGGGAGATTTCTAAGGAGGCATGGATTAGCAGCCCAAAGGTGCTGTCAGCCCTGGGAGCAGGTTAGTTCATGGCCAAGAAGCAGGAGGTTGCCCTCCGTACAAACAGCCTTGGTATTGGGCTAGGTCTCCACTTTCGGGAGTGCTCGAATATTCAGTGTAGTTAGTTCTGTTAGCGACTTCTACTCTCCTGCTCCTCCGAGGCGGATGGGCTCTTTTCTTTACCAAACATTAACTTTCTCTGCCCTGGATACTCTGAATGCAGTTACCTAGAAATAAGGCAAAGGAACTATTGAAACGTCACTGAATCCTCACACCTGAAAATGAATTGGCCACTTCCATAAACCCTGTTTATGCCACCACCTCTTCCTTGGCTTCTTTCTAAAGAGCACAGTGGCTGCTGGCATGCAGTGCTGTCCAAAAGTGCTCCTGGGACAGCGGTCCCCAGCCCCGTAGCCTCCGGAGATGCTCACCGCCCTGTGTGTCTGCTCCAGACTCTCAACTCTATCCACCCTCTTCTCCCTACATTCCTACACTTATCTCCAGCTCTCTGTTTGAATATCCCACCGATGGTTTATACTTAACCTAGCCAAAACACAACCAGCCCTCCTCCATTAAACCGTGCCTTCTCTGCCTCTTTAACTGTTATTGTGCTATGCACTAGATAGAAACGTGATAATGTCCCTCTCGGTACAGTCAGCAACCCGGTCACCTGTTTCTACATTTTGCCTCACTATCTTTTGTATCCATATCTGTTCCTCCCATTAGCCTTCATTTTTATCACCGCCCACCCCCAGCCTGGTGCGCCATTAAAATCTGATTCTGTATAGCTTGATCTCTCTGTTGATAAAAATCAGAGTCCTAACTGGTCTCACGGAAGCCTTGATCGGTCTCCTGTGAAACCACCTTTTATAAATGAAATCACCTTTAACTGGCAGGTGGCCCTCAGGGTTATTATCTCAGGTAATCTTCAAGATGTGCCAGCCGGGTGGATAAGGTAGCCATTGTGTGAAATGAGTAGATATGATTCTTTTACTAAGAAAGCATCAAATGAAATGGTTAAACCTTAATCAAACAGTTCTTTCCTGACACTAAGCTCCTAAAATGGCTGTAACTGTAGCCTAGTGTGAATTTCTGGTCCTGTACACCGTGGGCTATCCACCGCATAGGAAACATTTCAAGAAGAAAAGTGTGCCTTCGTTTCTTAGTTTAGTTCATTTCGAATAGGAGAGTCTGCAGGGATCACCGCCCCCTTGGATACCGAGTCTCTCGTGACCTAGCAGTGGATACAGGGTCTTGCAGATCCTTTTAGTGCCCCAAGATCAACATGAATCTGTGATGTCAAGGTTTGATTTACTCTTCCTGTCGAAGCGTCAGCAGTGGTGGACACTGGGACCTCAGAATGGAGCGAGTCAACAGCACGGACCTGCAGCAGCCGCCACAGCAAGAACAACTTTTATAAAGGAGAAAAACCGCCATGGGGACAAATTGGGAAAGCCACGTGAAACATTTTGCACACAAAATAGAATGGAAACCTTGAGGGTGTTTCCCTAGTCAATTGTTTGGTAGGTGACCTAAAATTTTCTCCGAGGAACACCATTTTGCTTAAATGAATGACTGACACACTCTGGTGATTCACACTTGGTCACACTGAGTCTCACAAAATAAGTAAAGTCCGGGGTTGGCAAGATGGCCCAGTGGTATAAGGCACCTGCAGCTAAGCCTGACATCGAGTTCAATCCCCAGGCCCCACGTGGCAGAGAGCGAGAGAACTGGCTTCCAGAGAAGATTGTCCTTGGGCCTCCACACATACATTGTGGTACACTTGTGCCCATGTACGTTAAGTAAATAGACAAACGTAATTTTTAATTAAAACAAACAAACAAACAAAAAAACCACTTCAAGGGCAAAGAAGATGACTCAGCAGCTAAGAGCACTTGCTGCTCTTTCAAAGGACTTGAGCTCCCAACACCATGTCAGGCAGCTCAAAACCAGCTATCTTCAAATCCAGCTCCAGGGGATCTAAACCCTCCCCCAACCTCAGAGGATGCCCCCACACTGCAGTATATAAACAGGCAGATTTACACAGGCACATGAATAAAAAGTATAATTTTTTTAAAAATGTGGCACCGTGTTGGCGTACACCTTTAATCTCAACACTAGGAAGACAGACGCAGTGGACCAGGCTGGTCTGGATCTCAGAGATTTCTCACCAAAGCATCACATTTCCACAGAGTGCAAAAGCAGAGCGTCTGCTTCCCCATTACCAGGACTAAAGAACATTGCAAAACTGGAAAACAACGTACTTCTTACTATCTTTGTTTTGATAAAAAGCATCATTTAACATAGATCTCTGAGATCCAGACCAGCCTGGTCCACAGAGCGAGTTCTAGGACAGCCAGAGCTACACAAAGAAACCCTGTCTGGAACTCGGTCCCATTCCCCAAAAATGCCATTCCTAAGGAGAGGACCTTTTGTATTTGTTGCCCATGGAAATCCTGTGAGCCCAACATCTTCTTGGTGTATTTCTGATGATGTGGTTGGTGGCAGAAGCGCTGTGATCTCTGGACATTGTAGAAGGAAGTTTGTCCACAGAAGGCCAGCATGAACCACTTTCCTAACAGCTCCTGTGGTGGGACCAAGTCAGTCCTGAGTCAAGATCTCCACAGAGGGAGGCAGACCCTGGGATCTAAGGTGAGGATGAGGACGAGCTTAGCAGCCGTGCCAGGTCCTGCCCAGCAACTTTCAAGTGCTGTAGAATAGTCTACAAGAGTCACCATTATCTGAAAAGTCTACTAAGAGTCTTCTCTTTTCTCATTGCATCACTGTTCAGGGCCAGGTCCTCTTCATATACTTACCCAGGTTCTCCTCATGTACTTACCCAGGTCCTCTCCATATACTTACCCAGGTCCTCTTCATATACTTACCCAGGTTCTCCTCATGTACTTACCCAGGTCCTCTCCATATACTTACCCAGGTCCTCTCCATATACTTACCCAGGTCCTCTTCATATACTTACCCAGGTTCTCCTCATGTACTTACCCAGGTTCTCTCTATATACTTACCCAGGTTCTCTCTATATACTTACCCAGGTCCTCTTCATATACTTACCCAGGTTCTCCTCATGTACTTACCCAGGTCCTCTCCATATACTTACCCAAGTCCTCTTCATATACTTACCCAGGTTCTCTTCATGTGCTTCACCAAAGCATCACATTTCCACAGAGTGCAAAAGTAGAGCGTCTGCTTCCCCATTACCAGGACCAAAGAACATTACTAAAGAACATTGCAAAACTGGAAAAACAACGTACTTCTTACTATCTTTGTTTCGATAAAAAAGCATCATTTAACATAGAACTTTATAAACTAGCAAGTAAACTATTCTCAATTTACATCTCTAATATGATAAATATCAGCAGAAAACTCCGCAAACCCTCAGGGTTCCATAAGTATAATAAGTTTCTTGGTACAGGGATTGAAGGTAGCAGTGTATAGAAGAGACAGGCGGGAAGGAGACTCACCACAATGTACTGTGCTGGCTAGAGTTTCCCCTGGAATGATTATTTTATTTTTTGAAATTAAAATATAATTATATGATTTCTCCCATCCCTCCCCCACCCAATCCTTTCCTGTTCTCAAATTCACAGCTTCTTTTTCCTTAATTTTACATCTATATCCTTATTTGCCCGTGGTTTTTGTCTAGGATTCGGGCCTGTACTGTGTCTCGGTCTATCTCAGGGGCCCCCCTTCATCACTTGTATCTGTCTTATGTGTGGTATCTTATGACAGTCAGGGACTCCTGATTTTCCTAAACACAGTAGCTGCTGTAATAAGTAAACGAACGTTCATTCTGAATGAATGTGTTTACCAGACTGCGGGCACTATAGAAGATTTTAGAGATTCATAGGTACCCAGCAAATTAAACTCCTGAAATGTGTGGCCATGCCGTTTTGTTGCAGCAGTGGTGTCTGATGCACCCTGCCTGGCTTTCTGGTGTCTAGTGCCATTTTCCCCAGAAGATTGTAATGAGGAAACTGTGGTCCTGCAAGAAAGCCCAACGTCTGGATAGCTACCTCATCTCTATGGATTGCCAAATCATTCTCGAAGGTTGACTTTTCTCATCTCGTTAAAAAAATAAAAATAGAATTCTTGTGGGTAGGGGGGTAGGAGTGGTAGGAGTGATGTGCATATGTCATTGTTGTTTGTTAATAAAAGTAAGGTTATACATAACTTTCCGAATGTCTAGTGCTGGTGTTCAAAAGCACTGGCTAGGATGTAGATACTATGTAGATCTCAATCAATAGTTTTTCTTCAAACCAAATGAGAATGGCACCAGCCACATCGATGGAGTCTTGCCCACCTCCTGTTTCGTTCAGTCACACCGAATGCAATTACCAAAGACCATGCTTCTCCTGGGTCAAGCCAAGGACCTGCCTGACCTTTGAGCACCCAGCTTCCAGGAGCCAGCCCAAGTCGGGCTGTACGGATGCGGTGCCCCACCCCCCACCCTGCTGTGCTCTGTGGCTCCCCTCTAGTTGCACCTGTACAGCGCTAGTACACGTCTTGGGGCTTCGCTCAAGAGTGAACGATTGGAGCCCCTGTGAGTTCCAGATGGCCATGCCCTGTGTAGCAGTCCGGAGGTTACAGTTGCAAATTCTGAAAACTTGGGCTGCCACATATTTTCTTAAGGATATGCCGAGAATCTAGATTCAAGCTTTGTTTTTTTAAAGATTTGTTTATTATATATTATATATAAGTACACCGTAGCTGTAGCTGTCTTCAGACATACCAGAAGAGGGCATCAGATCTCATTACAGATGGTTGTGAGCCACCATGTGGTTGCTGGGTTTTGAACTCAGGACCTCTGGAAGAGCAGTCAGTGCTCTTAACCACTGAGCCATCTCTCCAGCCCTGGATTCAAGCTTTTTGAGCATAATTCAAGAGGCGCGTTTTCAGTGCAGAGATGTTTGGGATAACACTTTGAATGCAGAACATAGTAGGTTTAGATCTGTTTCGTTGGGAAGTCCTTGGGATGAAAAAAAGATTCCTCAGACCCGGGTCTAAGGGAGATCTGCCGTCCCTCTCTTCAAGTGACTGTCATTCTCTTCCGGAAGCCCGCTTTCCAGTTCAGCATTCATATAGAACTTTATAGTTATATGTTGCAAATACGGTATTCGTATTAAACCGTCCCCTGGCTTGATTTCACATTGCTACTCCAAAATCTCCCTCGTATCTGCTCACCACTGGAGGTAGCATGTGAGTATATCTAGGGAGAGCTTTCATCCGCCAGAGACTAGTCAAGTCTGCTCTCCAGCTCAAAGCCACCCTGTAAGCAGCAGTTTGCAAATCGGTGACTTTCTTTTCGTTTCCTTTATTTTGCCTACGAAACAGAAACATGGACTAGTGACCGGAAGAACAACATAGCAAGGCCTAGTGAAAACCTGATTCTCCAGCCAGCCACGTCGGGGCCAAAAGGCAGCAGCGGTGGGGTGGGAAGCAAAGAACCCGGAGGAAGAGGTGTCAGTGCTCGAGGCCTCCTGGACAGACTCCTTTAATAAAAGATCCTTCTTCGTCGGGGATTATAAGAATATTCATGACCCTTGAGATCAGCAGGTGAGGCTCAGCCCTCCCTACTCATCCTTTGGGCAAACAGTCCAGAAAGCGGAGATTGCCAAGCCGCGAAAGGAACAGTGGGGGTGGGGCACGTTCCTTGCCTCTCTTGCCCCCAGCCTCCTTTTATTTTCAGGGGTGGAGGGGAGGGCACTTGTCTCGAGGTGAATCAAGGACTGTGTCTTTCATTTCTAAAGAGCAGGCAGTGAGGCCGAGGCAGAAGTCCCGTGACATGACTTGAGACACAAAATGGTATCTTAGCATCGAAGATCCCCTTTGACGAAAAGAAGAAAAGCCCTTTTCTTCCCGGCCCGGATTAGGCAAGGAGGGAATTCTCCGGAACATGTGTGCATTGTTTGGTGGAGGGCAGCCAGGCTCGCTGGGGGCTTGCCTCCCAAAGTCAGCCCAAGGAAGCTTGTCCCTGTGTAATTAAAAGGGAACGGAAACAGCGGGGAGTCTTGTTCCAGTGCTGCCCACCAAAGTGGGGTCCCTGGGGGGATGGTGTGGCCCAGGAAATTGGCTAAATTAATGGTTATGGAGGGCTTACTGACTGTGTGGGCCCCTGGAGGCAGAGAGAGGGCAGGGCACGGAGTGTCCTCAAAGGTCTTTTGATGAAAGAGGGGAAGAGAAACACTCTCAGAGCAAGCATGTGGTAGTTCCTTGCCACCTGACTGGGCGTCCAAGATGCCCCGGGGACACAGCACCTGCAGCTGGGGCCCCTCACCAAAGCATAGCATCCCAAAGCAGTGTGTCAGGCCCTCATTCGTCCAGCTGATGCGGGCTGGCCCCTCACTTTCTCCAGCTGATGTTGAGGTCACAGGTCGTGGCTGAGTCTGGGGACCCTGGAGCTTACAAAGGGGCACAGCCACTTCCCTTGACAACAGAGTGTGTGGAACGCAATCTCTTGTACTTGTCAATGGTTAAGTGTCTCACTTGGAAACAAGGGGGACAACATTAAAAAAAAAAAAGAAGAAGAAGAAGGCTAACGTGCTTGCCAGTTATGAAAAAGAAACATATTTCTCTTATTAAAAAAAAAATAAAACAAAAACAAAACAAAACAAAAAAATCATTGTGCGAAGAAAGACTTTGATGGTAATTTCCTGGGAACTTCAAGAATGTAGACATAGCCCCACCCACCCACCCTCACCTCACCCACCCACCCTCACCTCACCCACCCACCCTCACCTCACCCACCCACCCTCACCTCACCCACCCACCCTCACCTCACCCACCCACCCCTCACCTCACCCACCCTCCCTCACCTCACCCACCCACCCTCACCTCACCCACCCACCCTCACCTCACCCACCCTCCCTCACCTCACCCACCCCCAGTTCTTGCAGATTGCACTACTGAGGACTCCAGGGAACCTTCAGCACCAACAGGGAACTCCCTGACCCCTAGGCAGCCACAGGCAAGATAACAATAGTTATAAAACCAAGTAGTTGCAGTTGGAGTTTCCAAGGGCCCGGACGCGGGCTTTTTCGGGAGAGTAATGAATCTAAGTCAATACTGCAAAGTAGACATGGCTTCTCTGGCTGCGCAAATATTGGGCCAAAGACTCGAGGGCCGCCATGCTGTTGACATCTACGAGCTGGCAGCCCTGTTGTCTTTGTTACCGTGAAGTGCGGCTCACAGAGGCTGGCCTAACACCCTGTGTACATAAAAGGGATGGTGTGTGAGGAAGCCCGTGTATTTGCTCTGCCAATACATGCCAGCAGCCGACCCTCAAACATTGTCCCCTCCATGGTTACAGCTGGGGCTGTTGGAATATGTCCCATGGGGCTGCTAAATAGTGGCTAAGACGTGTGTATCTTTTTCTCTCTCTGGTTCATTTCTTAAAAGTTTTTCTTTTTTAAGTGTAGTATACACAAGACATTAGCACGATTCCTCACAAACTACCCTACGCTATGACTTTTGAGCCCCCCAGACCCAGGGCATGAGCATTTCCAGCACCCCACAGTCCCACTCGTCCACCCGTTTTCTCTCCAGCAAGGATGGCTTCTTTCAAAAATAACGCCAGAGAAGTTGTTTCTGTTTTGAGCCCCAAGAGTTGGATACATTCCCTCGCGGTGTCCAGCAGAACATGGTGACAGCACAGCCAGGTGGATGCAGACTGAACTCAGCCTCTAATGGGAGCAGGGCCCCTCTGAACGCTGACAACAGGGGCCCACTCTGATAAAGGGTGGAAGGTGTCTTCCTGGACACCCCTCCCCCCCCACATACACACACACCTGGGCCAGTGGACAGTGGCTGACTCCTCTGTCCTGTTTTCAACTTGGGAGACGCAGAGGGGTCTGGTCACACAGGGTTGTGTCTGAGTTCGTGTTGACACCGCTCAGGAGCCATGCTGGAAAGGTAACTGCCTGCCAGCTTTTCCACCCTGCGCTGTCTGCTTCTTCCCTCCACACTACTCTCCATCCCCAGAAAATCTGAGGCATCACCACCGTGGGAGGAAATCTGATAGGTTCAGTCCTGGGTCTGTGTGGGCAGAATTCGAGAAGAAAGTCCCTCTGGACACCATTGCCTGCTCCTGGCTTCTTTAAACAACAGCTTTTTCTATGCTGGGGTAGGGACAGGGGTGCAGAACAAGCAGGCACACCAGGAGTTCGGCCTCCCTACAGCATATGGAAGCGGAAGTGGGGCCTGCAAGGGAAGGGAGCTGCTCAACATTGTGCAGAGTATCTAAAGCAAGCCTACCTCATCACCACATCCAACCTAGGAGACAACTTAAAGGGTTTATTGGCTCCGGGGCAGGTACAGGACTTTTCTAGCACATGAGGCCCATGTTCCATCCTCAGCACCATAGCAATAAACCAAGGACTTTGTGGTTCTTGTCAATGAACAAAAATAACCGTTCCCTGCCAAGAATACTTTATCTATCTGTCCATCCATCCATCTATCCATCCATCCATCTGTCCATCTATCCATCTGTCTATATCTCTCATCAGAATCTTCTATCTCATCTAATTCTCCCCTGCACACCCTTAATATTCCAGGTTACTGGAGAATTCATCTCATCCCAGGGTAACGGCCACCCCATCTCTATGATCATGGTCTTCACGGTACATACTTCAGGTCTGCATTCGAACTGCGCTGCCAATGCTATGGCTTAGCTAAGGCGCTGGCTCAGAGGTGCCGAGGCTCTGGAGAGACATCTGCTCTGCACTTGGAGGCCCTGGGCAGTCGCCTCAGGCTTTCTGCATGCTAGACCCAGCACCTGGGTCCCAGCAAGTGCCACCCCTTTCTTGTGAGCAAACATGCTGCTGCTGGTCCTCAAATACCAGCACGCCAAGACAGCCGCTGACTAGAGATGGAGAGCCAAGCTTTCCCCGACTGCAGGCCTCCACATGTGACCCTTAGCCTCTCAATCATGAAAAATGCATAAATTATTCTGCCCCGGGGCCCTTGCTTCGCTTTCTTCCAAAATATGGAGCCAGCAACACCACAAGCCTACTCACCAGAGCAGTGGTTCTAAGCCTGTGGGTTGCAACTCTGTTGGGGGAAAAAAAATGACCCTTTCACGGGAATCACATATCAGATATCCTGCATATCAGATATTTACATTATGATTCATAACAGTAGCAAAATTACGGTTATGAAATAGCAATGAACCATTGGAAAACACATATTTAATCTCAATTCATAACGGTAGTAAAATTATAGTTGTGGAGTAGCAACGAAAATAATTTTATGGTTGAGGGTGACCACGACATGAGGAACCGTATTAAAGGGTCACAATATTAGAACAGTGGAGACCTATTGAACCAGAGGTTCTAAAAGTATGCAGCTGGGATCCCACAGTGGCCTGGGAAGACCTCAGCAAAGATAACAGGAAGGAGGCACATTGGCATTTAAAATGTGCTCTGAGAGATCCACCGAGGTGTCCAGGAGGAGGACAGACGAGGCAGTCGAGGGGATGATCAACTTGCTGTTGGCACAGGCCTTTCTTTTGCTGAAGGGGGTCTCTGTAAGATCTGGAGCCTGCCGTCTTCTTACCAGCCGAGGAGAGATGGGGAAAGAAGCTAAAATGTTTCCTTTTGTGGCCCACAGTTGGCCATTGCCAGGGGTAACTAATTAGTCAGTTGAAGAATGTTGGGTAAACGTCTCTCCTGGAGGCCTTCACTGGGCATTCCCAGGGCAGGGCAGTCTAGAATCTAGAGAAACACGATGTGCTACTTTTAGAAACTATATTGTTGTAGTTACTGGACTTGTGACCGTTCAGCCAAGAAAGGAGTTTTACAAAACTATTTGGCCCTTGGTAACACTCTCAAGTTAAAAACAAGGAGATGCCGAGAGTTGCAGCTGCGTGTGGATGAGCCTCCCAAGGTGCTCTGTCCAGCTGCCACCAGGGAGGATGGGGAAGTAAACTGAGCCAGGCGGTAAGCAGCGCCCCTCCATGGTCACTGCTTCAGTTCCTGCCTCCAAGTTCCTGCTTGAGTTTCTGCCCTGGCTTCCTTCAATGACAGGCTGTGATATGAAAGTGTAAATCAAATAAATCCTCTCTTCCTCCAAGTTGGTTTTGGTTACAGTTTCTCACAGCAACAGAAAAAGCAGGATGCGGTGGGGATGTAAATTTGGTACCCAGAACCCGAGTATTGTGAGGGATACCTGTAATCCCGACCCTGAGGAGCTTGAAAACAGGAGAATCTCTAGGACTTGTTGAAAAGCCATCCTAGACTCCTTGGTAACCTACAGACCAGTGATAAACCCAGTTTCAAAAGATGGCCGACGGTGCCTAAGAAACAGCACCTAGAGCTGACCTCTGGCCTTACAGGCACACTGCACATACACTAAAGTGCACATGCAAGAACATATACGCACACATACACATGCATGAACATGTATGCACACATACACATGCATGAACATGTATGCACACATACACATAGCTCCCTCTCCTTTCTCCCCAACACAAGACAGCCTCAAACAGGTCAAGTCAGACATATGGTGGAAGTGGATGGGAATGCAAGTTTCTTGCCTCCGCTAGAGTTTAGGCTTGTGAGATTTTAAGAAAAGAGAATATCTTGCCTAGCAAGCGCAAGGCCCTGGGTTCCGTCCTCAGCTCCAAAAAGAAAAAGGGAAAAAAGAAAAGAAAAAGAAAAGAGAATATAAGAATTTTTATGCAGTATAGTTCACATTTAAAAAGATGTCGTCCTGGTTAGGGTTTTATTACCGTGAGGAGGCACCACGAACAAGGGAACTCTTACAAAGGCAAACATTGAATTGGGGCTGGTTTACAGTTTCAAGGATTCAGACCATTATTATCCTGGTGGGAAGTACGGCAGCGTGCAGGCAGACATGGGGTTGGGAGGAGCTGAGAGTTCTACATCTTGATCCGAAGACAGCCAGAAGGAGACTGCCTTCGACAGGCAGCCAGGAGGACGATCTGATTCCACACTGGGCGGAGCTTAGGCATAGAAGACCTCAATGCCCACCCCACGATGACACACTTCCTCCAACAAGGCCACGCCTTCTAATAGTTCCGCTCCCCGTGGGCCAAGCATTCAAACGTACGTCATGGGGCTAAACCTATTCAAACCACCACAAGTACAAAGATCATTCTCTAGATTAAATATACAATCCCAAAGTGATGCAAAGATCACCACGCACATCTGTTGAAGTAAATCTCCAACCCCAGGGAGCCCGTGCAAAAACACACGACTCAGCTATTGTTTGTATAACCGTACGCTTAGACTGGGCAGATCCCCAGCTATGAGAAGCCCCAGCTCCTTGCGGCTTCTCCAGGCCACATGGTTCTGCTCCATCTTCCTCCCACCTCTTCCCCCTCCACCCTCCCCCTCCCCCCCTCCACTCTCCCCTTCCCCCCCTCCACTCTCCAGAACCTCCGGCCTCACCTTTCCGGTCCACTGCCCAATCATAGGCTCCAGCCTTTATTTGACTAGTCAAAATGGAGAGCACCTGAGTACACGATCCACTCCTTGTTGGGATCGTGTACTTGAGGAAGCAGAATTAACATCAGAACACAAACAACACCAGGGCAACCCACCAGAATCCCCTGTACTTTCCACCTACGCTCCCAGTTATTAAGTCTACTACACTTTAAGCCAGCAGGGTGGCTCGGCAGGTAAAGGCCTTTGCTAGGCAAGCCTGACAGTCGTGCTCAACCCCTAGACTACACATAAGAAGCCAAAGACAGTGTCGTCTCTCAGTAGTTCCAGATCCTACAGTGACATGGGAAGCAGAGACAGGAGAATCTCCTGCGAGATTGTGGACTAGCCAGCCTGGAGTAAACTGTACTCTGACAGAAACCAGAACAACCCTGCCTCAGCAAGGTGTATGGCTAGAATCAACTCCCAAAATTTGACCTTTGACCTCCACATACATGCTATGGTACATGCACGCCCCCATTAACAATAACAATGAAAAATGTAATTAAAATATATCAATATTGTATTATAATCATTATACTATTGTTTTATTATTCTATTATCATATAAATTGCCATATAAATATGTTACATTATTGATAAATATTAAGTAATTAATAATAGGTGTTATGTAAAAATATACTAAATATAAGTCATTATAAGTATAATTACTTATGATAATAAATATAATAAAACAGTATATAACCACTATTATAGGATCATTATTATTGATTATTATCAACTTAAAATTGTTTTTAAGAAGTCTACTGCAGGGGCTGTACACACCAGAAGAAGGCATTGGATCTCATTACAGATGGTTGTGAGCCACCATGTGGTTGCTGGAAATTGAACTCAGGACCTCTAGAAAAGCAGCCAGTGCTCTTACGGCTGAGCCATCTCTCCAGGCCTATGGTACAGGTCTTTAACCCAAACATTAGACTTCATCATGGATCGCGAATCGCAATAAGGGTTTCTCTGAGTGATAGCCCTGGCTGTCCTGGAACTCACTCTGTAGACCAAGCTGTCCTGGGTGGTTCATAACCACCAGATCACTTCAGTGATCTGATGTCATCTTCTGGCCCCCACTAGGACCACATACCAATAGTGCACAGACACATGTATAAGCAAAACATCTACACACACAAAATAAAGGTAATTTTTTAAAAAGATTTTATTTATTTTATGTGTGTACACTGTTGCTGTCTTCAGACACACCAGAAGAGGGCATCAGATCCCATTACTGATGGCTGTGAGCCACCGTGTGGTTGCTGGGAATTGAACTCAGGACCTCTGGAAGAGCAGTCAGTGCTCTCAAGCACTGAGCCATGTCTCCAGCTCCATAAAGGTAAATTTAAAACATAAAATTGGACAAAGTTGCTTGGAAGATGAAATCTCAAGACACCATCTGGGATAGCGGACAGTTATTGCTAAAACTGTTTATGCAAAGTCAAGTGATCCCATTACACCATGAGTGATGGATCTGAATAAACATTTCACCAAGAAGAAAACGCACAGTAGGGCATAAGCACCTGCACAGTAGGGCGTAAGCACCTGCAAAAGCAAGCTACTCTCCTTCAGGGCAGCTGCGATCGAGCTGACCAGACCCGTGTCCACGGGAATGTGGAGAAATGGGATTCTTCATGCACTGCTGATAAACAGGAAAAAACAATGCAACTATTTTGGACAACAATGGTCGCCTTCTTAAAATACGAAATGGGTAACTGTCTGTGATCCAGCCATTCCCTTCCTAAGTGTCTCCCCGAAGAGAAGCAAAGGCAGGCATCTGTACAGAGATTTATACTCGGTACTCAGAGCAAATTCACTTGAAGCATCCACAAATTATGCAGAACGCAAACGTATACCAAGAGAAGAAACCAGAAACACTTGGTGGTCTCTATCCTCACACTGGAGCGCCAGTCTTTAACACTGGACCAGGGATACCCGCAACAACATGGGTGAGGCTCAGAACGATAAGCCAGGTATTAGTCAATTTTATTTTTTAACTTTGTTTGTTTATGCATTTATTTACTTGTTTGTTTTCCAGAGAGTATCTCTCTATAATTGTGGCTATTCTCGAAGTTTCTAACATGAACCAGGCTGGCTTTGAACCTACAAAGATCCGCCTGCCTCTACCCACTGAGTACTGAGATTAAAGCTATGTATCACCTTGCCCACCAGGAAGCCATATTTTGATAGACACTTAAACATTTTAAGTGTTAAGTATGTTATCATCACAGGTTGCTTTTGTCCTGAACTGGAAACACTATGTATTACTGAATCTTTGTAAGAGATTTAAAACCAAGTTTTAAGCTTAAGCTCCCTGAAAGAACATTATTTCTTACAAGCCATGACATCTAATGCATGCAACACGACAAACGCGATGCTTGTGACACGATGCTTGCTTCACCAATGGTGAATTTCTTAAAATACTAAATGTATACCTCTCCACGATCCAGTCACTCCACACCTAAATGTCTCCCAAAGAGAAACAAAGGCGGGCTTCCTCCACCTTCCCTTCCTCCACTGCATCCCAAAGGAAACAAACATTGACTGTATCAAGTAGAAGACTCCAGCTTCCACATGTAGAAGGCAGCTCAGTAGCCGCTAGGCTTCATCTTGTCCTATCTATTGTGACTGATGTTGACCCCACCAGGGAAGGACCGGGGCAGTCCCTTCTGAGTGTCCGCCTAAGCTTGGACTAGAGCCTCTCTTCCTCCTAGGCTTGTAAGGAACTTTCCACATCTACAAGTGCAGAACAGCTGGGGATTGGAGCGCAGAGCAAACACAGGAGGGGTTGAGGGTGCAGCCCTATTGCCCTGGAGGCTTCTTTGGCCACAGGGCTCTGCTGATGTCCTGGCAGTCCTGAAACAAAACTAGACCAGAACTTTCATGACCGAACAAGGCCTGCTCTGTGAGGCTGGGGCAGCTGAAACTTTAGTAGTGTGTTAGAGTGACTCCTAGTCTCCCCAGTCCCTCAGAGAGAGATGGTCAGGAAGAAGCAGAGGTGTGGTGGCTGGGAAAGAGAGGGGGAAGGCTGTAGGCACGGTATGGGTGTGTTCAATGTGAAGGCCGCTTGCTAGCATCTGGTACGCATTTTCTGGTGGCAGAGCTGTTTCCAGGGGTAGGTCCGGCTCACAAATGAGCCCTCCTGGGCTGTGGGTTGAGTTCTACAAACATCTGTAAGAGTGGAAGGCTAGCATCCGGGACTTCTAGAAGGAAAAGGATTTCTCCTTCTAGATTTTTCCTAGTGAGGTCTGGGTTGTTTTCATGCACCTGGTGTTATCAAAGAGATGGAGGTCCAGGTTGCCTCAGCCTTAAAAATATGCATTTTACATCCCTCCCAGCCTCTCTCCTACACTCAACAGAGTGCAGCAGAACCCTCAGCACCCCCATTCTTTCTTCAAGACTCCAAAGGTTCCATCTACTCCTCACACAGACGGCCACTGAAGTCTGCCTTGACTTTCCTATCCAAACCGACTGCACATACTTCCTGTTCGGCTTCTGTCTAAGCTCCACCCCACAGTTACCTGGCAACAGCCAGGTACACCTGATACTATAAGAAGGGATGCTCGCCTCCTCCTCCTCACTCTTTTATTCTCTGATCCTATTACCCTCTCTGTCCCTTCTCTCCCCATTCCCCTCCCCACTTTCTCCATGTGTTCCTGGCCTCTCTCTCTCTCTCTCTCTCTCTCTCTCTCTCTCTCTCTCTCTCTCTTCTCTCTCCCCCTACTACCTTCTTAACTTCCCTCCCCCATGCCCTGAATAAACTATTCTATACTATACCATGTGGCTGGTCCCTCAGGGGAAAGGAATGCCTCAGCATGGGCCCACAGAGGCACCCCCTTCGGCCACACCTCCATAGAACATATCCCCACTCTATCTTTATATAAACACATCACTTCCTCCAGTACAGCTGTCCATTCCACACTCCAATGTGCTCAGTTCTCTTTTAGAAGACACTTTGCAGGAGGGTGGGGTAGGGGTGGAGGTGAGGGGCTGGAGAGATGGCTCAGCGGTTAAGAGCACTGACTACTCTTCCAGAGGTCCTGAGTTTAATTCCCAGCAACCACATGGTGGCTCACAACCATCTGTAATGAGGTCTGATGCCCTCTTCTGGTGTGTCTGAAGACAGCTACAGTGTACTCACATACATGAAATAAATAAATCTAAAAAAAAAAGTCAAGGTTTTTCTGCATGTATCCTATTTAGAAGAAGAAGAAGAAGAAGAAGAAGAAGAAGAAGAAGAAGAAGAAGAAGAAGAAGAAGAAGAAGAAGAAGAAGAAGAAGAAGAAGAAGATACTGTTCTTCTCACAGACTGTGCCCCAACCATGACTCCAGAAAGATCATAGTTTTGTATATATGCATGTATGGGTCATGTGTGTGTGTGTGTGTGTGTGTGTGTGTGTTTTACTCTGTAAATTGCCAAATCAGTTCCCACCTATTGGCAGGAATGCCTTAGGAAGTGACAGTTGCCAGCATTATATTTATACGTACATTTTTTTTTTTTTTGTGGATAGGCTCTTACCATGTAGTTTGCACCAGCCTAGACCTCACCATGCTGACCTAGAACTCACGGACCTCCCTCTCCCTCCCAGAGTGCTGGGTGAAAGATCTATGTCATCACACCCTGCTCTGTATCTATTTTTAGAGACAAAGCCTTCCTGCGCCGCCTACTCTGGCCTCAAAGTCATCATCTTCCTGCCTCAGCCTCCCAAAGCCTGGGGTTGCTTGTGTGTGCCATCATGCCTAGCTCTTCTATGTGTGGTTTCAGACAGTGTTCTCCACAGACAGGCCATCCTCATGCTCACCCGGGGAAGACAGTGCTCACAGAGATAAAGTGGACCAACAAGCACAGGTTCAGGGGCTGCTGCTCACATCCCAAGTCCCCTGGCCAGCACAGGACACACACGCACAGCTGAAAGCCAAAGTTGGGTCAAGCCATGTTGCTAATGAAGGCTGTTGAAGAAACCTTTGAGGGACTTCCCAGGTATCCTAGCCAGCCACCATCCTAGTAAATGCGAGGTGGCAGCTAATGACAATCTCACATCCTGTCCCTGGAACTTACCATATTAGGCTCTGGTACAGGAGAACACTGAGGCATTTTTATTAAGAGGTAATTTGAAAATTTAGGATTTCTTCAATGGAAAATGCTAGTTTTTTAAAATATGCACGATTTCTATTGGATTGAAGAGGAAGTCCCCGCTCCTGCTACAAACCACCCTAGCGATCGCGATGAACTCATTGTAACCACAAATAAGAAGCAAGCGAAGCTGGCAGTCAGTTTCCTCTGCGTTCTTTAGGGCCAGACAGGTTTTCCATGGCTGGAGCCCAAGTCGTTTCCTGCCAGGCTCCCTGCTGCTGGGAACAGCTCAGACCTGGAAGGAGGCTCTGTGGTTAGGTGCTGCCTGCCGGAAGTTGATGCGGGACCGCCCGTGTGACCCACCAGTCCGCTGTGGAGAGCCAAGTCCCTCCGCATGCCACTGGGACCCTCCTTATGGGGCAGTCACAGCCCTCACAAAGCCCAGGAAGGAGCTATTGAGATTTCATTGTGCAAACCCACGTGGCTGATGGGAAGGACTGGGGAGGAGGCTCAAGGGGCTTCTTTCTCCTTGCTTTCCTTTCTTCTCTCTCTTTTTTTTAATTCTCCCCCCACCCCCGACTGATAGAATAAAAAGAAACGAT